>NC_085137.1:280795810-280976416 GCF_035046485.1 Aedes albopictus | reverse complement strand
GAATTCCTCCAGGAATTCTTCCAGGAATTCCTCCAGGAATTCTTCCAGGAATTCCTCCAGGAATTCTTCCAGAAATTCCTCCAGGAATTCTTCCAGGAATTCCTCCAGGAATTCTTCCAGGAATTCCTCCAGGAATTCTTCCAGGAATTCCTCCAGGAATTTCTTCGGGGATTCCTCCAGGAATTCCTTCGGGGATTCCTTCAGGAATTCCTTCGGGGATTCCTTCAGGAATTCCTTCGGGATTCCTCCAGGGATTCCTCCGAGAATTCGTTCAGGAATTCTTCCAGCAATTCCTCCAGGAATTCATCCAGCAATTCCTCCAGGAATTCATCCAGGAATTCCTCAAGGAATTCTTCCAGGAATTCTTCCAGGAAATCCTCCAGGAATTCTTCCAGGAGTTCCTCCAGGAATTCTTCCAGGAGTTCCTCCAGGAATTCTTCCAGGAGTTCCTCCAGGAATTCTTCCAGGAGTTCCTCCAGGAATTCTTCCAGGAGTTCCTCCAGGAATTCTTCCAGGAGTTCCTCCAGGAATTCTTCCAGGAGCTCCTTCAGGAATTCTTCCTGGAATTCCTCCAAGAATTCCTCCAGAAATTCTTCCAGGAATTCCTCCAAGAATTCCTCCAGGAATTCTTCCAGGAATTCCTCCAGGAATTCTTCCAGGAATTCCTCCAGGAATTCTTCCAGGAATTCCTCCAGGAATTCCTCCAGGAATTCCTTCGGGGATTCCTCCAGGAATTCCTTCGGGGATTCCTCCAGGAATTCCTTCGAGGATTCCTCCTGGAATTCCTTCGAGGATTCCTCCAGGAATTTCTCCAGGGATTCCTCCGGGAATTCGTTCAGGAATTCATCCAGGAATTCTTCCAGCAATTCCTCCAGGAATTCATCCAGCAATTCCTCCAGGAATTCATCCAGGAATTCCTCAAGGAATTCTTCTAGGAATTCTTCCAGGAGTTCCTCCAGGAATTTTTCCAGGAATTCTTCCAGGAATTCTTCCAGAAATTCCTCCAGGAATTCCTCCAGGAATTCCTTCGGGGATTCCTCCAGAAATTCCTTCGGAGATTCCTCCAGGAATTCCTTCGGGGTTTCCTTCAGGAATTCCTTTCGGGGATTCCTCCAGGAATTCCTCCGGGAATTCGTTCAGGAATTCATCCAGGAATTTATCCAGCAATTCCTCCAGGAATTCCTCAAGGAATTCTTCCAGGAGTTCCTCCAGGAATTCTTTCAGGAATTCCTCCGGCGATTCCTCCAGGTATTTCTCCGGGGATTCCTCCAGGAATTCCATCGGAGATTCCTCCGGGGTTTCTTCCAGAGATTTATCTATAGAAACCTTCTAGGATTCCTCCAGGACTTCTTCCGGGGATTCCTTAAGAAATTCTTCCGGGGATGCCTTCAGAAATTCTTCCAGGATCCCTTCGGAGATTCCTCCGAAAATTGCACCGGAGATTCTTCCGGGAATTCCATCGGAGATTCCTCCGGGGTTTCCTCCAGGAATTCCTCCGGAGATTCCTCCAGGAATTTCTTCGAGTATTCCCCCAGGAATTCCTTTAGGGATTTCTCAACGAATTTCTCAAAATCCAATTTCTTCGGAGATTCGTCCAGGAGTTCCTTCGGGTATTCCTCCAGGAATTCCTTTCGGGATTTCTCACCGAATTTCTTTGGAGACGCCTCAAATAATTCTTCCGTTGTTCAGGAAATTCCATCGGAAGTATCTCAAGTAATTTCTTCTGGGAATCCTCCAGAAATTCCTTCTGCGAATCCTCCAGGAATTCATGCGGGGATTGTTCCAGAAATTCCTTCGGGGATTCTTCCAGAAATCTCTTCCAGGATGTTTTCTGGAATTCCTTTTGGGATTTCTGCAGAAATCGCTTCTGGGATTTCTCCAGAAATTGCTTCTGGCGTTTTAAAGAAATTTCTTTCTGGATTTCTTTAGGTACTCCTTTCGGGATTTCTTCAGAAATTTCTTCAAGGATTTCCATCGGTGAATTTTACAAATAGTTTGGAATGCCAGGATGACATACTGGAAAAATTCCTCGCAGAAATCATGAAGGAATATCAGGCAGAAGTCTTGGTAGAATTCAGGCCAGGATTAAGGATTGTGGGGTCCGGGGCCAGAGCGGATGTGGAGGCCCGGATGTGGGGCCCGGCCCCCTTAGATCCAGCCCTGAGGAATCCCAAGAGAAATACCAGAATAAATTCCTGAAGGAATTGATAGATGATTCCCTTGATGAATTTCTGGAGAATTCCCTGGAAAACTTCCCGAGAGAATCCCATTAAGGATTCTTTAAGGAATCTCTGGAGGAATTATCCTGGAAAAATCCTTGGAGGTATTCCTTTGAGAATCCCCGGAGAAATTCCTAAGGAATCCCTGGAGGAATTGAGGGAGGAATCCCTGGAGGAATTCCGGGAGGAATCCCTTGAGGACTTCCTGAAAGAATCCCATGAGGAATTTCTTATGGAATACCTGGAGGAATCTCTTGAAGAATCCCTAGAGGAATTCCTTGACAAATCCCTGGAAGAATTAAGGATTCCCTGGAGAAATTCCGGAAGGAATTTCTGGAAGACTTCCTCGAGGAATTCCATGAGGGATTTCTTCAGGAATTCCTGGAGAAATCTCTAGAGGAATTCCTGAAGAAATCCCAAGAGGAATTCCTGGAGAAATCCCAAAAGAAATTCCTGGAGAAATCTCTAGAGGAATTCCTGGAGAAATCCGTAGAGGAATTCCTAGAGAAATCTCTAGAAGAATTCCTGGAGAAATCCCTAGAGAAATTCCTGGAGAAATCCCTAGAAGAATTCCTAGAGAAATCTCTAAAGGAAATCCTGGAAAAATCCCTGGAGGAATACTTGGAGGAATTCTTGGAAGAATCTCTGGAGGAATTCCGGGAGGAATCCTGGGGGAAATCCCTGGAGGAATTCCTGGAGAAATTTCTGGAGGAACTCCTGGAGGAATCTCTGGAGGAATTCCTGGAAAAATTCCCGAAAGAATTCCTGGTGAAATTCCCGAATGAATTCATGGAGGAATTACTTGGAGGAATCCCCGAATAAATTCTTGGGAGAAACCCTGTAGGAATTCATGGAGGGATTCCTGGAGGAATTCTCGAAGGAATTCCTGGAGAAATTACCGGAAGAAATCGTGGTGAAATTCCTGAAGGAATTCATGGAGGAACTACCTAAGGAATCCTTGGAGGAATCCCTGGAGGAATTCCTGGAGGAATCCCTGGAGGAATTCCTGGAGGAATCCCTGGAGGAATTCCTGGAGGAATCCCTGGAGGAATCCCCGGGGGAATTCCTGGAGGAATCCCCGGAGGAATTCCTGGAGGAATCCCCGGAGGAATTCCTGGAGGAATCCCCGGAGGAATTCCTGGAGGAATCCCCGGAGGAATTCCTGGAGGAATCCCCGGAGGAATTCCTGGAGGAATCCCCGGAGGAATTCCTGGAAGAATCCCCGGAGGAATTCCTGGAGGAATCCCCGGAGGAATTCCTGGAGGAATCCCCGGAGGAATTCCTGGAGGAATCCCCGGAGGAATTCCTGGAGGAATCCCCGGAGGAATTCCTGGAGGAATCCCCGGAGGAATTCCTGGAGGAATCCCCGGAGGAATTCCTGGAGGAATCCCCGGAGGAATTCCTGGAGGAATCCCCGGAGGAATTCCTGGAGGAATCCCCGGAGGAATTCCTGGAGGAATCCCCGGAGGAATTCCTGGAGGAATCCCCGGAGGAATTCCTGGAGGAATCCCCGGAGAAATTCCTGGAGGAATCCCCGGAGGAATTCCTGGAGGAATCCCCGGAGGAATTCCTGGAGGAATCCCCGGAGGAATTCCAGGTTTTTTCTCAGTGCCATCTATTTCGTAAGCCAATCTTTCTAAAAGAAAAGACAATATTGGAATGACAATACCAAAACAAATACATTTTCATCCGCGAAAACCTTTACCTACCTTTACGTTACCTTCCAAAATTGCCAAGGAAGCGGCGTCCAGCCAGCGTTCCATCCTATCCGGAGGAGCGCGGATTCCGTGACGAAAAATTCACCGGAGTCCGGAACAGCATCCACAACGCGAGATAAAAACAAAGGCTTTCAAAGTTAGTTTCGAAATTTGACATTTCATTCGTTTCGAACCGTTTTCTAAACAAACGCTAAAAGCTAATTTACACACACGCTACACGCTAAGAAAATGTTACATACCGGCTGTGTTAAATTCACGCATCGAACCGTTTCGTGCACAAGAACGCTTCGGTGAGTAAAAATTTTGCTCATAATGTGAGTAACTGTTCGCAAACTCACATTTTGTGTAAATTAGCTTTTAGCGTTTGTTTAAAAAACGGTTCGAAACGAATGAAATGTCAAATTTCGGAACAAACTTTGAAAGTCTTTGTTTTTATCTCGCGTTGTGGATGCTGTTCCGGTGAATTTTTCGTCACGAAATCCGCGCTCCTCCGGATAGGATGGAACAGTTGAGAAAGCGGCTGGATGCCGGTTCCTTGGAAATTTTGGAAGGTAACGTAAAGGTAGGTAAAGGTTTTCGCGGATGAAAAAGTATTTCTTTCGGTATTGTCATTCCAATATTGTATTTTCTTTTAGAAAGATTGGCTTACGAAATAGATGGCACTGAGTCCGGAATTCAGTAAATCTTCCTGGAACTGCTGTAGCTGTTCAATTTACTGGCGTGACATACGGTTAAAACAAAAATATGGCATACGGTTCATACAAAAATACAAAGTAATGCATCAAAACGAATAAAAACATATTATAAATGAGTAAATTCCAGATTTTACTTCCAGCGCGGTTGAAAATCTGAATTTTGGCACGTAAGAGTCGTATTTTACGTCGTACGTCAAGCGGAATGAGCTGGAATTGCAGCGTTAGGTTCGACGTGCGAAGAAAAATCGACAATCGCGTGCTAAAATTCAGATTTTCAACGCGCGCTAAGAAAATTTCGATTGCGCAAGAAATTTCTAAACCATTCCATTTTACTAACCGATGAGTAAATTTTGCTCATCCAATTCTAAACAAGCGAAGCGTTTGTGGTGTGTAAAAATCACTCATCATCAAAACGCTTCATGAAAACGCTTCGCTGTGTAAATTTCACTCATGACATTTTCAAGAACAACAGTTACTCTAAAATGAGTAAACCGACATTTGCTCATTTTTTGTGTTGTCCCAGTTTAGCTCGGAGATGTGTGAAAAGAACTCAATTTAGAGTAACATTTTCTTAGCGTGTAAGAAAATGTTACATACCGGCTGTGTTAAATTCACGCATCGAACCGTTTCGTGCACAAGAACGCTTCGGTGAGTAAAAATTTTGCTCATAATGTGAGTAACTGTTCGCAAACTCACATTTTGTGTAAATTAGCTTTTAGCGTTTGTTTAAAAAACGGTTCGAAACGAATGAAATGTCAAATTTCGAAACAAACTTTGAAAGTCTTTGTTTTTATCTCGCGTTGTGGATGCTGTTCCGGTGAATTTTTCGTCACGAAATCCGCGCTCCTCCGGATAGGATGGAACAGTTGAGAAAGCGGCTGGATGCCGGTTCCTTGGCAATTTTGGAAGGTAACGTAAAGGTAGGTAAAGGTTTTCGCGGATGAAAAAGTATTTCTTTCGGTATTGTCATTCCAATATTGTATTTTCTTTTAGAAAGATTGGGTTACGAAATAGATGGCACTGAGTCCGGAATTCAGTAAATCTTCCTGGAACTGCTGTAGCTGTTCAATTTACTGGCGTGACATACGGTTAAAACAAAAATATGGCATACGGTTCATACAAAAATGCAAAGTAATGCATCAAAACGAATAAAAACATATTATAAATGAGTGAATTCCAGATTTTACTTCCAGCGCGGTTGAAAATCTGAATTTTGGCACGTAAGAGTCGTATTTTACGTCGTACGTCAAGCGGAATGAGCTGGAATTGCAGCGTTAGGTTCGACGTGCGAAGAAAAATCGACAATCGCGTGCTAAAATTCAGATTTTCAACGCGCGCTAAGAAAATTTCGATTGCGCAAGAAATTTCTAAACCATTCCATTTTACTAACCGATGAGTAAATTTTGCTCATCCAATTCTAAACAAGCGAAGCGTTTGTCGTGTGTAAAAATCACTCATCATCAAAACGCTTCATGAAAACGCTTCGCTGTGTAAATTTCACTCATGACATTTTCAAGAACAACAGTTACTCTAAAATGAGTAAACCGACATTTGCTCATTTTTTGTGTTGTCCCAGTTTAGCTCGGAGATGTGTGAAAAGAACTCAATTTAGAGTAACATTTTCTTAGCGTGCAACGCGAGATAAAAACAAAAACATACACGCTAAGAAAAAGTTACTCTAAAATGAGTAAGATTCACACAAAACTGAGCTAAACTGGAACAGCTCAAAAAATGAGTAAATTGCATTTCCAGCGATAGCGCTGGCCCAAGTGCAAAAATCCAACTGGTTTAAGCCGTATAATATTCTTCGCATCATCAAGAATATTATACGCCTTAAAATGATGAGATTTTCGCACTTGGGCAAGCGCTATCGCTGGCAAAAAAATTTACTCAATTTTGAGTTGTCCCACTTTAGCTCGAAAATGAGTGAATTTCCTGACCGTGTAAACTTTCAAAGTTTGTTTCGAAATTTGACATTTCATTCGTTTCGAAACGTTTTGTAAACAAACGCTAAAAGCTGATTTACACAAAATGTGAGTTTGCCAACAGTTACTCACATTATGAGCAAAATTTTTACTCACCGAAGCGTTCTTGTGCACGAAACGGTTCGATGCGTGAATTTAACACAGCCGCACGCTAAGAAAATGTTACATACCGGCTGTGTTAAATTCACACATCGAACCGTTTCGTGCACAAGAACGCTTCGGTGAGTAAAAATTTTGCTCATAATGTGAGTAACTGTTCGCAAACTCACATTTTGTGTAAATCAGCTTTTAGCGTTTGTTTAGAAACCGTTTCGAAACGAATGAAATGTCAAATTTCGAAACAAACTTTGAAAGTTTATGTTTTTGTTTTTATCTCGCGTTGTTGATGCTGTTCCGGTGAATTTTTCCTCATGAAATCCGCGCTCCTCCGGATAGGATGGAACAATTCCTTGGCAATTTTGGAAGGTAACGTAAAGGTAGGTAAAGGTTTTCGCGAATTAAAAAGTATTTCTTTCGGTATTGTCATTCCAATATTTTTTTTTCTTTTAGAAAGATTGGCTTACGAAAGAGACGGCACTGAGAAAAAAACCTGGCTCTAGCGTAGTGACTCAAATTTCTCCGACGTTGGCCGGAAACTGCACTGCTGAGCGGATGCGGTGTTTGCACAAGTTGCTTCTGCAGACGGAAAGTGATATTTGGAACAATTCTTGTCAGAGGCAAAGTAGAGGATTCTGTCATGGGAACACGTCTGATGGATGTCCGGAATTCAGTAAATCTTCCTGGAACTGCTGCAGCTGTTCAATTTACTGGCGTGACATATGGTTAAGGACAAGGCATTTGGAGTACACAGCTCAAAATTTCTAGAGCACCGTTTTTTAGAACCGTTGAACGGATTTGTATGAAAATGCATCACGCTAATGAATTAACTACATCGGCTGTTTTCCTACTCTCCGCATCGACCAATGTGGCGCTAGCTTCTATGCGCGAAAAATCGCTAAAAGTAAATCGCAAAAATATTGTATGGCGAATACCATCTAAAGGCAAATTCTTCAAAGTGGAACACATTATTCGAAAAAATATTTGGTAGTGGTTGTGCACAATGGTGACCACTATTAAGCCTACCAAATATTTTTTCGGGAAAAGCTTTGTATTTCAAGTAATTCAAGTTTAGATGCATTTCGCCATACAAAATTAAATTGATTTACTCCTGCTGATCAACTGTGGCTGCGCGCAAAGCGGGTAGTCCATTGTTCAGTGGTTGTCAACAGCGTGATGCATTTTAATCCAAATCCGTTCAACGGTTCTAAGAAACGGTGCTCTAGAAATTTTGAGCAATGTACTCCAAATACCTTGTCCTTAATACAAAAATATGGCATACACGCTAAGAAAATGTTACTCTAAATTGAGTTCTTTTCACACATCTCCGAGCTAAACTGGGACAACACAAAAAATGAGCAAATGTCGGTTTACTCATTTTAGAGTAACTGTTGTTCTTGAAAATGTCATGAGTGAAATTTACACAGCGAAGCGTTTTCATGAAGCGTTTTGATGATGAGTGATTTTTACACACCACAAACGCTTCGCTTGTTTAGAATTGGATGAGCAAAATTTACTCATCGGTTAGTAAAATGGAATGGTTTAGAAATTTCTTGCGCAATCGAAATTTTCTTAGCGCGCGTTGAAAATCTGAATTTTAGCACGCGATTGTCTATTTTTCTTCGCACGTCGAACTTAACGCTGCAATTCCAGCTCATTCCGCTTGACGTACGACGTAAAATACGACTCTTACGTGCCAAAATTCAGATTTTCAACCGCGCTGGAGGTAAAATCTGGAATTTACTCATTTATAATATGTTTTTATTCGTTTTGATGCATTACTTTGCATTTTTGTATGAACCGTATGCCATATTTTTGTTTTAACCGTATGTCACGCCAGTAAATTGAACAGCTACCAGGAAGATTTACTGAATTCCGGACTCAGTGCCATCTATTTCGTAGTCAATCTTTCTAAAAGAAAATACAATATTGGAATGACAATACCGAAAGAAATACTTTTTCATCCGCGAAAACCTTTACCTACCTTTACGTTACCTTCCAAATTTGCCAAGGAACCGGCATCCAGCCGCTTTCTCAACTGTTCCATCCTATCCGGAGGAGCGCGGATTTCGTGACGAAAAATTCACCGGAACAGCATCCACAACGCGAGATAAAAACAAAGACTTTCAAAGTTTGTTTCGAAATTTGACATTTCATTCGTTTCGAACCGTTTTTTAAACAAACGCTAAAAGCTAATTTACACAAAATGTGAGTTTGCGAACAGTTACTCACATTATGAGCAAAATTTTTACTCACCGAAGCGTTCTTGTGCACGAAACGGTTCGATGCGTGAATTTAACACAGCCGGTATGTAACATTTTCTTAGCGTGTACGGTTCATACAAAAATACAAAGTAATGCATCAAAACGAATAAAAACAATTTAAATGAGTAAATTCCAGATTTTACTTCCAGCGCGGTTGAAAATCTGAATTTTGGCACGTAAGAGTCGTATTTTACGTCGTACGTCAAGCGGAATGAGCTGGAATTGCAGCGTTAGGTTCGACGTGCGAAGAAAAATCGACAATCGCGTGCTAAAATTCAGATTTTCAACGCGCGCTAAGAAAATTTCGTTTGCGCAAGAAATTTCTAAACCATTCCATTTTACTAACCGATGAGTAAATTTTGCTCATCCAATTCTAAACAAGCGAAGCGTTTGTGGTGTGTAAAAATCACTCATCATCAAAACGCTTCATGAAAACGCTTCGCTGTGTAAATTTCACTCATGACATTTTCAAGAACAACAGTTACTCTAAAATGAGTAAACCGACATTTGCTCATTTTTTGTGTTGTCCCAGTTTAGCTCGGAGATGTGTGAAAAGAACTCAATTTAGAGTAACATTTTCTTAGCGTGCGGTATGTAACATTTTCTTAGCGTGTACACGCTAAGAAAATGTTACTCTAAATTGAGTTCTTTTCACACATCTCCGAGCTAAACTGGGACAACACAAAAAATGAGCAAATGTCGGTTTACTCATTTTAGAGTAACTGTTGTTTTCGAAAAAAGTCATGAGTAAAATTTACACAGCGAAGCGTTTTCATGAAGCGTTACGATGATGAGTGATTTTTACACACCACAAACGCTTCGCTTGTTTAGAATTGGATGAGCAAAATTTACTCATCGGTTAGTAAAATGGAATGGTTTAGAAATTTCTTGCGCAAACGAAATGTTCTTAACGCGCGTTAAAAATCTGAATTTTGACACGCGATTGTCGATTTTTCTTCGCACGTCGAACTTAACGCTGCAATTCCAGCACATTCTGCTTGACGTACGACGTAAAATACGACTCTTACGTGACAAAATTCAGATTTTCAACCGCGCTGGAAGTAAAATCTGGAATTTATTCATTTATGTTTTTATTCGTTTTGATGCATTACTTTGTATTTTTGTATTAACCGTATGTCACGCCAGTAAATTGAACAGCTACAGCAGTTCCAGGAAGATTTACTGAATTCCGGACATCCATCAGACGTGTTCCCATGACAGAAGCAACTTGTGCAAACACCGCATCCGCTCTTTCTTTCTAAAAGAAAAAAAAAAAATTGGAATGACAATACCGAAAGAAATACTTTTTAATTCGCGAAAACCTTTACCTACCTTTACGTTACCTTCCAAAATTGCCAAGGAATTGTTCCATCCGGAGGAGCGCGGATTTCATGAGGAAAAATTCACCGGAACAGCATCCACAACGCGAGATAAAAACAAAAACATAAACTTTCAAAGTTTGTTTCGAAATTTGACATTTCATTCGTTTCGAAACGTTTTGTAAACAAACGCTAAAAGCTGATTTACACAAAATGTGAGTTTGCCAACAGTTACTCACATTATGAGCAAAATTTTTACTCACCGAAGCGTTCTTGTGCACGAAACGGTTCGATGCGTGAATTTAACACAGCCGGTATGCAGCGTTGCCAACCTTCCAGATTTATCTGGATTTATCCAGATTTTTGAGGTCTCATTTTGCAAAAATCTGGAAGATCCAGACATTTGTTTTCGGGATTTGTAAGATTTTTATCGGAATTTGTAAGGTTTTGCCCGGAATTTGTAGGGTTTTTCACACGATCCAGACTTTTTCAGACAAAACTTGCTAAACCATCCAGATTTTTCAAAAATTGACCTGGCGTCCCTGCCGGTATGTAACATTTTCTTAGCGTAGCTTCTATGCGCGAAAAATCGCTAAAAGTAAATCGCAGTCTATTGCCGTTTTTCTTTTTGATCCAGTTCCAACCTGCACGCTAAGAAAATGTTACATACCGGCTGTGTTAAATTCACGCATCGAACCGTTTCGTGCACAAGAACGCTTCGGTGAGTAAAAATTTTGCTCATAATGTGAGTAACTGTTGGCAAACTCACATTTTGTGTAAATCAGCTTTTAGCGTTTGTTTACAAAACGTTTCGAAACGAATGAAATGTCAAATTTCGAAACAAACTTTGAAAATTTATGTTTTTGTTTTTATCTCGCGTTGTGGATGCTGTTCCGGTGAATTTTTCCTCATGAAATCCGCGCTCCTCCGGATAGGATGGAACAATTCCTTGGCAATTTTGGAAGGTAACGTAAAGGTAGGTAAAGGTTTTCGCGAATTAAAAAGTATTTCTTTCGGTATTGTCATTCCAATATTTTTTTTTCTTTTAGAAAGAAAGAGCGGATGCGGTGTTTGCACAAGTTGCTTCTGTCATGGGAACACGTCTGATGGATGTCCGGAATTCAGTAAATCTTCCTGGAACTGCTGTAGCTGTTCAATTTACTGGCGTGACATACGGTTAATACAAAAATACAAAGTAATGCATCAAAACGAATAAAAACATAAATGAATAAATTCCAGATTTTACTACCAGCGCGGTTGAAAATCTGAATTTTGTCACGTAAGAGTCGTATTTTACGTCGTACGTCAAGCAGAATGTGCTGGAATTGCAGCGTTAAGTTCGACGTGCGAAGAAAAATCGACAATCGCGTGTCAAAATTCAGATTTTCAACGCGCGTTAAGAACATTTCGTTTGCGCAAGAAATTTCTAAACCATTCCATTTTACTAACCGATGAGTAAATTTTGCTCATCCAATTCTAAACAAGCGAAGCGTTTGTGGTGTGTAAAAATCACTCATCATCGTAACGCTTCATGAAAACGCTTCGCTGTGTAAATTTTACTCATGACTTTTTTCGAAAACAACAGTTACTCTAAAATGAGTAAACCGACATTTGCTCATTTTTTGTGTTGTCCCAGTTTAGCTCGGAGATGTGTGAAAAGAACTCAATTTAGAGTTACATTTTCTTAGCGTGTGGGTTGGAACTGGATGAGATCACAGTTTGAACCCCAACCCGATTTCGGTTTCGCTTGTACTAAAGTTTGCTTGACGTTGTTTGTTTACACATTTTCCGCCAATCCAGTTCCAACCCAGGTTAAAGCTTAGTACTCAGATCGCAAGAAATGAGGTCAAGGAAAAAAGTGCATTTTTACCAAAGTAATTTTGACAGTCGATCTTGAGAGAGAGAAAAAAAAATCGACGAAACTCTTTGTTTACCAATCTGACTGACTTGGAATGGAACCGGGACAATCGGCAAGAACAAGCGAACTCCCCTCCCAGGAGCAGGCATGAATCTACTGATCTGGACCACAGCAAACTGGAAGATTGACCAGCAATTCGAAGCGCTCCAGCTCTATTTGACCGGTGATATTCTGAGCGGGCCAACTGGCTGTTTGCTGCAACCAGACACGATTTGTTTTAGAAAATATCGCGCTGCTGAAAAAATGTGATTTCGAATTCGAAAAGGAATTGCTTCGGGTATTCGGAAAATCCACCGGAGCCTCCTCCAGGGATTCCTCCAGGAATTCCGTAGAGGATTCTTCCCAGAAATTCCTTCGGTGATTCCTCCAGCAATTTGTGCAGATATAACTCCAGGAATTCCTCCGGGGATTCATCCTTAAAATCCTTCTAAACCTCCTCCAGGGGTTCTTCCGGGAATTCCTCCGAGGATTCTTTCAGAAATTTATCTAAAGACTCCTTCAGAAATTCCTCCAGGAATTTCATCGGTGATTCCTCCAGGAATTCCCCGGGGATTCATCCATGAAATCCTTCTAAGATTCCTCCTGGGATTCTTCCGGGGATTCCTTCAGGAATTTCTCCAAGGATTCCTTCGGAGATTCCTCCAGGAATTCCTTCGGAGATTCATCTGTGAATTCCTTCGGAGATTCATCCGTGAATTCCTTCGGAGATTCATTCAGAAATTCCATCGGAGATTCCTCCGGGGTTTCTTCCAGAGATTCATCCATGGAAGCCTTCTAGGATTCCTCCAGGACTTTTTCCGGGGATTCCTTCAGAAATTGCTCCAGGGATTCCTTCAGAAATTGCTCCGGGGATGCCTTCAGAAATTCTTCCAGGGATCCCTTCAGAGATTCCTCCGAAAATTGCATCGAAGATTCTTCCGGGAATTCCATCGGAGATTCCTCCGGGGATTCCACCAGGAGTTCCTCCGGGGATTCCTCCAGGAATTTCTGCGGAGATTCCTCCAGGAATTCCTGCGGAGATACCTCTAGGAATTCCTCCGGGGATTCCTCCAGGGATTTCTCCAGAAATTCCTCCGGAGATTCCTCCAGAAATTCCTCCGGAGATTCCTCCAGGAATTCCTCCGGGGATTCCTCCAGCAATTTCTCTAGGAATTCCTCCGGGGATTCCTCCAGGAATTGCTCCGGGGATTCCTCCAGGAATTCCTACGGGGATTCCTCCAGGAATTCCTCCGGGGATTCCTCCAGGAATTCCTCCGGGGATCCCTCCAGGAATTCCTCCGGGGATTCCTCCAGGAATTCCTCCGGGGATTCCTCCAGGAATTCCTCCGGGGATTCCTCCAGGAATTCCTCCGGGGATTCCTCCAGGAATTCCTCCGGGGATTCCTCCAGGAATTCCTCCAGGAATTCCTCCAGGAATTCCTCCAGGAATTCCTCCAGGAATTCCTCCAGGAATTCCTCCAGGAATTCCTCCAGGAATTCCTCCAGGAATTCCTCCAGGAATTCCTCCGGGGATTCCTCCAGGAATTCCTCCGGGGATTCCTCCAGGAGTTCCTCCGGGGATTCCTCCAGGAGTTCCTCCGGGGATTCCTCCAGGAATTTCTCCGGGGATTCCTCCGGGAATTCCTCCAGGAATTCTTCCAGGAATTCTTCCAGGAATTTCTCAAGGAATTATTCCAGGAATTCTTTCAGGAATTCTTCCAGGAACTCCTCCAGGAATTCTTTCAGGAATTCCTTCAGGAATTCCTCCAAGAATTCTTCCAGGAATTCCTCAAGGAATTCTTCCAGGAATACCTCCAGGAATTCTTTCAGGAATACCTCCAGGAATTCTTCCAGGAATACCTCCGGGAATTCTTCCAGGAATACCTCCGGGAATTCTTCCAGGAATACCTCCGGGAATTCTTCCAGGAATACCTCCGGGAATTCTTCCAGGAATACCTCCGGGAATTCTTCCAGGAATACCTCCGGGAATTCTTCCAGGAATTCCTCCAGGAATTCTTCCAGGAATTCCTCCAGGAATTCTTCCAGGAATTCCTCCAGGAATTCTTCCAGGAATTCCTTCAGGAATTCTTCCAGGAATTCCTCCAGGAATTCTTCCAGGAATTCCTCCAGGAATTCTTCCAGGAATTCCTCCAGGAATTCTTCCAGGAATTCCTCCAGGAATTCTTCCAGGAATTCCTCCAGGAATTCTTCCAGGAATTTCTCCAGGGATTCTTCCAGGAATTTCTCCAGGGATTCCTCCAGGAATTCCTCCGGGAATTCTTCCAGGAATTCCTCCAGGAATTCTTTTAGGAATTCCTCCAGGAATTCTTCCAGGAATTTCTCCAGGGATTCTTCCAGGAATTTCTCCAGGGATTCCTCCAGGAATTCCTCCAGGAATTCTTCCAGGAATTCCTCCAGGAATTCTTCCAGGAATTCCTCCAGGAATTCTTCCAGGAATTCCTCCAGGAATTCCTCCAGGGATTCTTCCAGGAATTCCTCCAGGGATTCTTCCAGGAATTCCTCCAGGGATTCCTCCAAGATTCCTTAGGTAGTTTCTCCATGAATTCCTTCAGGAATTTCACCACGATTTCTTCCGGTAATTTCTCCAGGAATTCCTTCGAGAATTCCTCCAGGGATCCCTCCATGAATTCCTGCAGGGTTTCTCCCTAGGGGCAAGACACTGTGCAAACGAGAGTAACTCTGAGAAATTCTGAGTAACTCTTTTCACCAATGATCGACGAAATTTGTCGAAAAACACCCCTAAAACTGCAAGAAAATCCAGATATCGGGCAATATTGTTTTGTTTTTTCGATAAATCAGGCAACACCAAAGCAAAAACGGGAGCAATCCAGAGAAATTCTGAGCAACTCTGTGAAAGAAAATGCACTCTCCAGCACAGTGTCTTGCCCCAAGGTTTCTCCCAAGAATTTCTTCGGGGATTCCTCCAGGAATTCATTAAGTAATTTCTCCATGAATTCATTCGGGAATTTCACCAGGAATTCTTTTGGGAATTTCTCCAGGAATTCCTCCAGAGATTCCTCCAGGAGTTTCTCCAGGGATTTCCCCCAGAATTCCTCCCGGAATTCCTCCAGAGATTCTTCCAAGAATTCCTCCAGGAATTTCACCAGGGATTTTTCCAGGATTTCCTTTAGAGATTTCTGTAGGAAATCTTCTAGGGATTTCTCCAGGAATTCCTCTAGGGATTTCTCCAGGAATTCTTCTAGAGATTTCTCCAGGAATTCCTCTACGGATTTTTCCAAGAATTCCTCTAGAGATTTCTCCAGGAATTTCTTTGGGATTTCTCCAGGAATTCCTCTAGGGATTTCTTCAGGAATTCCTCTAGCGATTTCTCCAGGAGTTCCTGAAGAAATCCCTCATGGAAGTCCTCGAGGAAGTCTTCCAGGGAATCCTCCCTTAATTCTTCCAGGGTTCGTCAAGGAATTCCTCTAGGGAATCTTCAAGAGATTCCTCCAGGTATTCCATAAGAAATCCTTCATGGGATTCTTTCAGGAAGTCCTCAAGGGATTCCTCCCGGAATTCCTCCAGGGATTCCTCCCCCAATTCCTCCAGGGATTCCTCCCCCAATTCCTCCAGGGATTCCTTAGGAATTTCTCCGGGGATTCTTAAGGGAATACCTCCAAGGATTTTTCCAGGATTATTCCTCCAGAGATTCCTTAAAGAACCCCTAATGGGATTCTCTCGGGAAGTTCTCCATGGAATTCCCCAGAAATTCCTCAAGGGAATCATCTATAAATTCCTTCAGAAATTTATCCTGGTATTTCTCTTGGGATTCCTCAGGGCTAGATCCCAGGGGGGGGGGCGGGCCCCACATGGGGGCCTCAACATCCGCTCAGGCCCCGGACCCCCACAATCCTTAATCCGGGCCTGAATTCTACCAAGACTTCTGCCTGATATTCCTTCATGATTTCTACGTGGGATTTTTCCAGCATGTCATCCTGGCATTCCAAAGTATTTGTAAAATTCTCCGATGGAAATCCTTGAAAAAAATTCTGAAGAAATGCCGAAAGGAGTACCTAAAGAAATCCAGAAATAAATTTCTTTAAAAACTCCAGAAGCAATTTCTTGAGATATCCCAGAAGCGATTTCTGGAGAAATCTCAAAAGGAATTCCTGAAAACATCCTGGAAGAGATTTCTGGAAGAATCCCAGAAGGAATTTCTGGAACAATCCCCGCAGGAATTCCTGGAGGATTCGCAGAAGGAATTTCTGGAGGATTCCCAGAAGAAATCACTTGAGATACTTCCGATGGAATTCCCTGAACAACGGAAGAATTATTTGAGGCGTCTCCAAAGAAATTCGTTGAGAAATCCCGAAAGGAATTCCTGGAGGAATACCCGAAGGAATTCCTGTAGGAATCTCCGAAGGAATTGGATTATGAGAAATTCGTTGAGAAATCCCTAAAGGAATTCCTGGGGAATACTCGAAGGAATTCCTGGAGGAATCCCCGGAGGAATTCCTGGAGGAAACCCCGGAGGAATCTCCGATGAAATTCCCGGAAGAATCTCCGATGCAATTTTCGGAGGAATCTCCGAAGGGATCCTGGAAGAATTTCTGAAGGCATCCGCGGAGCAATTTCTGAAGGAATCCCCGGAAGAAGTCCTGGAGGAATCCTAGAAGGTTTCCATAGATAAATCTCTGGAAGAAACCCCGGAGGAATCTCCGATGGAATTCCTGGAGGAATCCCCGGAGGAATTCCTGAAAGAATTCCTGGAGGAATTCCTGAAAGAAATCCTGGAGTAATTCCTGGAAGAATTCCTTGAGGAATTCCTGGAAGAATTCCTGGAGGAACTCCTGGAAGAATTCCTGGAGGAACTCCTGGAAGAATTCCTGGAGCAACTCCTGGAAAAATTCCTGGAGCAACTCCTGGAAGAATTCCTGGAAGAATTCCTTGAGGAATTCCTGAGGGAATTGCTGGATGAATTCCTGCAGGAATTGCTGGAAGAATTCCTGGATGAATTCCTGAACGAATTCCCGGAGGAATCCCCGAAGGAATTCCTGAAGGAACCCCGGATGAATCTCCGAAGGAATTCCTGGAGGAATCCCCGAAGGAATTCCTGGAGGAATTCCTGGAAGAATTCCTGGAGGAATTCCTGGAAGAATTTCTGGAGGAATTCCTGGAAGAATTCCTGGAATAATTCCTGGAGGAATTCCTGGAAGAATTCCCGGAGGAATCCCCGAAGGAATTCCTGAAGGAACCCCCGAAGGAATTCCTGGATGAATCTCCGAAGGAATTCCTGGAGGAATCCCCGGAGGAATTCCTGGAGGAATTCCTGGAAGAATTCCTGGAGGAATTCCTGGAAGAATTCCTGGAGGAATTCCTGGAAGAATTCCTGGAGGAATTCCTGGAAGAACTCCTGGAAGAATTCCTGGAGGAACTCCTGGAAGAATTCCTGGAGGAATTCCTGGAGGAATCCCTGGAAGAATTCCTGGAGGAATTCCTGAAAGAATTCCTGGTGGAATTCCTGGAAGAATTCCTGGAGGAACTCCTGGAAGAATTCCTGGAAGAATTCCTGGAAGAATTCCTGGAGGAATTCCTGGAAGGATTCCTGGTGGAATTCCTGGAAAAACTCCTGGAGGAATTCCTGGAGGAATCCCCGGAGGAATTCCTGGAGAAATCCCCGAAGGAATTCCTGGAGGAATTCCTTTAAGAATTCCTGGTGGAATTCCTGGAAAAACTCCTGGTGGAATTCCTGGAAAAACTCCTGGAAGGATTCTTGGATGAATCTCCGAAGGAATTCCTGGAGGAATCCCCGAAGGAATTCCTGGAGGAATTCCCGGAAGAATTCCTGAAAGAATTCCTGGAGGAATTCCTGGAAGAATTCCTGGAGGAATTCCTGGAAGAATTCCTGGTGGAATTCCTGGAAAAACTCCTGGAGGAATTCCTGGAGGAATCCCCGGAGAAATTCCTGGAGGAATCCCCGGAGGAATTCCTGGAGGAATCCCCGAAGGAATTCCTGGAAGAATCCCCGAAGGAATTTCTGGGGGAATTCCTGGATTAATTTCTGGAGGAATTCCTGGAGGAATTTCTGGAGGAATTCCTGGAGGAATTTCTGGAGGAATTCCTGGAGGAATTTCTGGAGGAATTCCTGGAGGAATTTCTGGAGGAATACCTGGAAGATATCATGAAAGAATTCCTGGAGGAACTCCTGGAGGAATTCCTGGAGAAATTTCTGGAAGAATTCCTGGATGAATTCTTGGAAGAACTCCTGTAGGAATTCTTGGAAGAATTCCTGGAGGAATTCTTGGAGGAATTCCTGGAAGAATTCCTAGTGGAATTCCTGGAGGAATTTCTGGAGGAATTCCTGGAGGAATTCCTGGAGGTATCCCTGGAGGAATTCCTGGAAGAACTCCTGCAGGAATTCCTTGAAGAATTCCTGGAGGAATTCCTGGAGAGATTTCTGAAAGAATTCCTGGAGGAATTCCTGGAAGAACTCGAGGAGCAATTCATGAAGGGAGGAATTTCTAGAGGAATTCCTGGAAGAACTCGAGGAGCAATTCATGAAGGGAGGAATTTCTAGAGGAATTCCTGGAAAAATTACTAGTGGATTTCATGGAAGAATTCCTGGAAGAATTTCTGGAGGAATTCCTGGAAGAATTCTTAGAGGAATTCCTGGAGGAATTTCTGGAGGAATTCCTGGAGGAATTTCTGAAGGAATTCCTGGAGGAATTTCTGGAGGAATTCCTGGAGGAATTTCTGGAGGAATTCCTGGAGGAATTTCTGGAGGAATTTCTGGAGGAATTCCTGGAGGAATTCCTGGAAGAATTCCTGGAGGAATTCCCGGAAGAATTCCTTGAGAATTTCCTGGAAGAATTCCTGGAAGAATTCTTGTAGGAATTCCTAAAAGATTTCCTGGAGGAAGACCTGGAAAAATTCCTGAAGGAATTACTGAAAGTACTCCTTGAGGAATTCTTGGAAGAGTTCCTGGAGGAATATCTGGAAGAATTCCTGGAGGAATTGCTGGAAGAGTTGCTGAAGGAATTCCTTAACGAATTATTGGAGGTATCCCTGGAGGAATTCTTGAAGAAATTCCTGGAAGAATTCGTGGAGCAATTCCCGGAGGAATTTCTACAGGAATTCCTGGAAGAAATACTGGTGGAATTCATGGAAGAATTCCTGGAGGAATTCCTGGAAGAATTCCTAGAGGAATCCCTGGAGGCATTTCTTGAGGAATTCCTGGACGAATTTCTGGAAGAATTCCTGGAGGAATTCCTGGAGGAATTCCTGGAAGAATTCCTGGAAGAATTCCTGGAGGAATTCCTGGAAGAATTCCTGGAGAATTTCCTCTAAGAATTCCTGGAGGAATTCCTGGAGGTATTCCTGGAAGAATTCCTGGAGGAGTTCCTGGAAGAATTCCTGGAGGAATTCCTGGAAGAATTCCTGGAGGAATTCCTGAATGAATTCCTGGAGGAATTCCTGAAAGAATTCCTGGAGGAATTCTTGGAAGAGTTCCTGGAGGAATTCCTGGAAGAATTCGTGGAGGAATTTCTGGAAGAATTCGTGGAGGAATTTCTGGAAGAACTCCTGGATGAATTTCTGGAAGAATTCCAGGAGGAATTTCTGGAAGAATTCCTGGATGAATTTCTGGAAGAATTCCAGGAGGAATTTCTGGAAGAATTCCTGGAGGAATTTCTGGAAGAATCAGGTGTCCCTGAGGAAATTTCTGGAAGTATCCCCTAATGAATTTCTGGAGGAATTCCTGGAAAATCTCTGAAGGAATTCCTGGAGCAATCAGTGAAAGAATTCCTGGAGCAATCTCTGAAGGAATTTTTGTAGCAATCTGTGAAGGAATTCCTGGAGCAATCCCTGAATTCTTGGAACAATCTCTGAAGGAATTCCCGGATTAACCTCTGAAGGAATTCCTGGAGGATTCCCTGAATTCCTGGTGCAATCACTGATGAAAATCTCGAAGAAATCCTTGAAGGAATTCGTGGAGGAGTTCCTGGAGGAATCCCTGAATTCCTCGAGTAATCTCCGGAGGAATTCCTGGATTAATCCCCGGAGGAACTCCTGAAAGAATCCCCGGAGGAACTCCTTAAGGAATCCCCGGAAGAATTCCTGAAGGAATCCTCGCTGGAACTTCTGGAGGAATCCCCGAAACAACTCCTGGAGGAATCCCCGGATCAACTCCTGGAGGAATCCCCGGAGCATTTCCTGGAGGAATCCCCAGAGAAATTCCTGGAGCAATCCCCGAAGGAATTTCTGGAGCAATTCCCGGAGAAATTTCTGGAGCAATCCACGAATGAATTGCTGGAGAAATTCCTGGAGGAATCTGCGATTGAATTTCTGGAGGAATCCCTGAAGGAATTCCTGGAACAATCCCTGAAAGAAATCCCGGAGGAATCCCTGAAGGAATTTCTGGAGGAATCCCTGAATTCCTGGAGGAAACACTAAAGGAATTCTTGAAAGATTTACTGAAGGAATTCCCGGAGGTATCCCTGAAGGAATTCCTCGAGAAATCATTGAAGGAATCCCTGAAAAAAAACCTGTCCTTGAAGGCAATCTTGGAGGATTCCCTGAAAAAAAACCTTGAGGAATCCCTGAAGGAATTTCTGGAGGAATCGCTGTAGAAATTTCTGGAAGAATCTCTGAAAAAATATCCTGGAGGAATCCCTGGAGGAATTTCCGGAAGAATCTCCGAAGGAATTCTTGGAGGAATCCCTGAAGGAGCTCCTGGAGGAATCCCCGAAGGAATTCTTAGAGGAATCGAAGAAACTTCTAGAGGAATTCCCGAAGTAAATCCTGCTAAAAATCCCGGATAGAATTCCCCGAGAAATCTCCGAATAAATACCATGAGAGAAATCCATGAAGGAATTCCTGGAGGAATTCTCGGAGCAACTTCTGGAGGTTTACTCGGTGGAACTCCTGAAGGAATCCCCGGAGGAACTTCTGGAAGATTTCCCGGAACAACTCCTGCAGGAATCCTCGGTGGAACTCCTGAAGGAATCCCCGGAGGAATTCCTGGAGGAATCCCCTGAGGAACTCATGGTGGAATCCCCGGAGGAACTCCTAGAGGAGGAACTCTTGGAGGAACCCCTGGAGGAATCCCCGGAGCAACTCCCGGAGGAATCCCCGAAGGAATTTCTGGATGAATACCCGGAGGAATTTCTGGAGCAATTCCCTAAGGAATTTCTGGAACAATTCCCGAAGTACTCCCTGAAGGAATTCCTGAAGAAATCCCTGGATAAATCACCGGAGGAATTCCTGGAGGAATCCATGAAAAAAATCCTGGAAGTATTTCTGATGGAGTTTCTGGAGGAATCTCCGATTGAATCCCTGACGGAATTCCTGGAACAATCCCTGAAGGAATTCCTGGAACAATTCTTGAAGGAGTTCCTGGAGGAATCACTGAAGGAATCCCTTGATTCCTGGTGGAATCACTGAAGGAATTCTCGGAGGAATCCCTGAAGGAATTCTCGGAGGAATCCCTGAAGGAATCCTTGAATTCCTCGAGGAATCACTGAAGGAAACGCTGAAAGAATCCCTGAAAAAAAAATCAAGAGGTATCTCTGTAAGAAATCCTGGAGGAATCCCTGAAAAAAATCCTGGAGGAATCCCTGAAGGAATTTCTGGAGGAATCTCTGGAAAAATTCCTGGAGGAATCCCCGATTGAATTCCTGGAGGAATTCCCGGAGGAATTCCTGGATCTCCGAAGGAATTTCTTAAGGAATCCCCGAAGGAACTCCTGAAGGAATCTCCGAAGGAATTCCAAGAGGAATCGAAGAAATTTCTAGAGAAATTCCCGAAGGAAATCCTGAAAGAATCCCCGACGGAATACCTGGAGGGATCCCCAAATAAATTCCTGGAGAAATCCTTGAAATCTTGGATGAATCGAAGAAACTGCTTGAGGAATTCCCGAAAGAAATCTTGGAAGAATCCCCGATGGAATTCCAGGAGGAATCCCCGAATTCCTGGAGGATTCGTCGAAGGAATTCCTGCAGAAATCCCCGATGGAAGTAATGGAGGAATCGAAAAATCTGCTAGAGTAATTCCTTAAGAAAATCCTGGAAGAATCCCGATGGAATTCCTGGAGAAATCACTGAATGAATTCCTGGAAGAATCCCCGAAAGATTTCCTGGAGGAATCCCCGAAGGAATCGCTGGAAAAATCACCGAAGGAATTCCTGGAGAATCCACGATTTTACAAATTAAGACATCTTTCTAAAACAATTTTTCTCCACACTTATTTTCCTTGATTGTTACAAGTCCCGACATCCGATACAGCGGTAGATTCCGGCAACAGCTCACGGCAGAGTTCCTGTGATTGCTCCTTTGTTCACCATCGGGAAGTTATGATTAGATTCCGGCAGAAATTCTACGTAATAGAAATTTAACAGCAGCTGCGGCCGGCATGTTGTTTACATCTCGTACACAACCCGCGAACAGTGCGAGCCTGTCAAGTCACTGAAATGTCACTTTTACTTGCGGAATAATTGGTCAGGCTATTATTCCCACAAGGAAAAAGTGACAACTGGTTTGATCGACACAATCATCACCATCATCATTGATCATCAAGTTCGTCGATTTTTCCGTTCCAGCTGAGTACCGCTCAAGAAATTTCGACAGAAAATCGTTTCTTGACCGTTTCTTGTCCTATCTTTTTACACAGTACTTACGAAGTGAGTATCGCCCCTTAGGGCATAAACGGCATATGTTAAGACATAAATGTCAGGAACAAATTCAAAAAAAGCCTCGTCGTGATCGATTGTGTGTTGATAGTTGCTTACCAGGCTCCGTTTCTTCGCCTAATTTAACTTGCTTACGATCGCAAATAATCGCAAAAATACCAGCAGTCAACCGTTAGCGTCTTTAAAGTTGTATTTTACTGAAAATAGTGCAATCTCCGGCTTTTGTTTTGGTAAATTGCAAATTTTATCCGTCGGTAAATCTCTTGAGGAAATCAAAACTCCATTGCCGCAAAGATGCTGTGTAAAAAGTGCACTCACGGTATTGACATCTGAGACGAGACTCGCGAAGAGGAAAAAAAGCAACGTCAAGTGCAGCCCAACTGAGCTGTCAGTTGTAGCCCGTTTGATTACGTTACATAAAACGAGTAAAGTATTGCTATTCGAGATAAATTCTGAAGCCAAAATTCACTCCGAGCAGCATGTTCTTCTCCTGTACTGTCAAAAATAAATTGAAAACAAAATATTCCAATGATTACTTGGCTTGGCGATTGTTGGCGATGCAAAATTTCACCTCAACATGATTTTGTGCGTGAATGGGATTCAGTCACACTGCATGTGAGGTGATGCGGTCACGTACGTGTTTGAACCACCAGCCCAAAACATAATGTCAACACAGATGAACTTATCCACGATGACGTCACACGCCAACTGGCAGCATGCTGTGAAACGGTAACCACAGAGAACAGACGTCTATCTTCGCTTTCTGCCTTGTGTAAAACTTTGTAACGGTCATTTCAGAGTATGTGGTTATGCCCCCGTTGTGCGGCGCTAGCGTCCCATCACTTACATTGTTATGTTGTCAAATTTGTTTCCAGTGCTCGCCGTTTTTGGCCGTTTGACGCTCGTGTCGCTTTGTGGGCTAGTGTATTTTAACGATGAACACTGACATCGTGGTGTCAAATCGACTTTTTATGTGGGGCAGTCTAAGTTGGTGGCGTTGAGGTACACTTAAATCCTTTACACACGATTTTGACGTATTTTTGTTCGAGCTTAAATGTCTGTTCTCTGTGCAGTAACTGCGGGCCATGTTTACTAAAACCACTGCTCACATCTTGCATCCGGCGAGATCCGGTGAACATCCAGTGAACTTTCAGTCGCTGGATGTTCATGAATGTGTCATTTTTTGTAAACAGTGCCCGCAGTTACTTACGAAAAGAAGAAGCAATCCAGAGGAAAAAGAAGACCGTGGACAAGTCCATAGGAAGAAGAAAAAAATAACAAAGTGGAGAAAAAGAAGACCGTCTTCGCGAGTCTCGTCTCAGATTGACATGAAAACGGAATGCTTCATTGTATGCGAAGGAAAGTGCCGCGAAAGGTACCATGCCCGTTGTGTTGAGCTCTCCGAGGACGATGTGAGTGTAATAAAGAAAAACGTCATTTGGCTTTGTAATGACTGCTTGGCAGCGTTTCATGAAGAACGTTACATACGGGGTTACATATCAAGAACTCATCGAATGTAAACAAGGGTCCACGCACAGTGGTCCAGAAGTGGAAATAGTAAAAGAAATAAAAAGTTTAAAAGTCCAAATCGCAAACATTGCTGTTTTGTTGTCGGGAGCCGTAACGAATTCGAGTTCTGAGGAATCATCGATGAAAATTGTATCGACTCCGTTAACATCGCCGGACGCCTGCAGTGCCAAGAGGGAAAGCAACAGTGAACACGGAAATACGAATGGTGAATGGTCCACTAAGAATCGGCACAGCGATAACGTGTGGCATCAACAAGAGCAACAGTCATTTTCGTCGTTTTCGTTGCTTCTATCGAATGTGGATAATCGTGTGACGGAAGACGATATCGACGCATTGGTTTCTAAATCGCTTGGTATTACGGATAACGTGAATGTGACGAAACTTGTACCAAAATATAAATCGTGCGAGGAAATGGACTATATTTCGTTCAAGGTTGTACTGGATGAAAAATGGAAATCAACTGCATTGAGGCCATCTACTTGGCCACCTACACTTAAATGCCGCGAATTTGTCAATCGTCATAGATGTACATGGTATCCGTCGTCGAGACCTGTTTTTTCTGGTTAAGTCGAGTGTTAAATGATAAAAATGTTTGTTAGTAATTTTAATAGTGATTGAATGTCGATGTTTATATGTTTACTGTTAAATTTGAATTGTTATATTGATTATATTGATTCTTGTGCTCTGAAGTGTTTTTGAGAATGCCTGTTGTTTATTTATTGCTGTACCTTAGTTTTAAGAACACATCATTGGGGCTTAAAAAACCTGTTGATGAGAAATATAAATAAATAAAAATAAAAATAAATAAATAAGTTCGATTTCTGACGCCAGTTTCCCCCCATGTTTCCCCCAGTAAAATCGCCCAATACTGGTTTTCTTAAGGCGACGCTTTCAATGTCAGTTGGCTCCGCCCGTTTTCATCAAAGCAAGACTGAGTTCGCCAATGGACTACCCGCTTTGCGCGCAGCCACAGTTGATCAGCAGGAGTAAATCAATTTAATTTTGTATGGCGAAATGCATCTAAACTTGAATTACTTGAAATACAAAGCTTTTCCCGAAAAAATATTTGGTAGGCTTAATAGTGGTCACCATTGTGCACAACCACTACCAAATATTTTTTCGAATAATGTGTTCCACTTTGAAGAATTTGCCTTTAGATGGTATTCGCCATACAATATTTTTGCGATTTACTTTTAGCGATTTTTCGCGCATAGAAGCTAGCGCCACATTGGTCGATGCGGAGAGTAGGAAAACAGCCGATGTAGGTAATTCATTTAGTGACCATGACAACGAGAAAGATTGCCCAATGACGCAGTGTCAACTGACAGATTAGTCCTGTTCAACGACGTAGGTTGAACTTGCTCGAAGTTGCTGCATCTCGCTCTTACCTGTTTGATGACAAATGGGTAAGAGCAAGATGCAGCAACTTCCAGCAAGTTCAACCTGCGTCGTTGAACAGGACTATTGATTTTTATACATATTTAGCAACACTATATCTTCAAGCGTTGATAACCGTGTGGGTTAAACAAGAGCTCAGTGATCTCGACGTTTATGGTTCGATTCCAGTCTGCATAGTTGTACAATCTTTTTGCACGGATCATTTTGATAAGTATAAGACTATATCACAGACAAACAGACGTAACACTCTGATAATGAATCAAATGCTTTGACTGTTTTCCTTCCGCATCGACCAATGTGACTCTAGCTTCTATGCGCGAAAGATCGCTAAAAGTAAATCGCAAAAATATTGTATGGCGAATAGCACCTAATGGCGTATTACTCGAAGTGAAACACATTATTCGAAAAAATATTTGGTAGCGGTTGTGCACAATGATGACCGGTTTGATGCTTACCAAATATGTTTTCGGTAAAAGCTTTTCATTTCGAGAAATTCGTGATTAGATGCTTTTCGCCATACAAAATAAAATGGATTTACTCCTGCTGGTCAACTGTGGCCGTGCGCCAAGCTGGTAGTCCATTGATTTACTCCTGCTGATCAACTGTGGCTGCGCGCAAAGCGGGTAGTCCATTAACTACATCGGCTGTTTTCCTACTCTCCGCATCGGCCAATGGTCACCATTGTGCACAACCACTACCAAATATTTTTTCGAATAATGTGTTCCACTTTTAAGAATTTGCCTTTAGATGGTATTCGCCATACAATATTTTTGCGATTTACTTTTAGCGATTTTTCGCGCACAGAAGCTAGCGCCACATTGGTCGGTGCGGAGAGTAGGAAAACAGCCGCTGTAGTTAATGAATGAATTAACTACATCGGCTGTTTTCCTACTCTCCGCATCGACCAATGTGGCGCTAGCTTCTATGCGTGAAAAATCGCTAAAAGTAAATCGCAAAAATATTGTATGGCGAATACCATCTAAAGGCAAATTCTTCAAAGTGGAACACATTATTCGAAAAAATATTTGGTAGTGGTTGTGCACAATGGTGACCACTATTAAGCCTACCAAATATTTTTTCGGGAAAAGCTTTGTATTTCAATGAATTAACTACATCGGCTGTTTTCCTACTCTCCGCATCGACCAATGTGGCATTAGCTTCTATGCGCGAAAAATCGCTAAAAGTAAATCGCAAAAATATTGTATGGCGGCTAGCATCTAAAGGCAAATTCTCCAAAGGGGAACCCATTATTCGAAAAAATATTTGGTAGTGGTTGTGCACAATGGTGACCACTATTAAGACAAGGTATTTGGAGTACATAGCTCAAAATTTCTAGAGCACCGTTTTTGAGATCCGTTGAACGAATTTAGATGAAAATGCATCACGCTAATTAATGAATTACCTACATCGGCTGTTTTCCTACTCTCCGCATCGACCAATGTGGCGCTAGCTTCTATGCGCGAAAAATCGCTAAAAGTAAATCGCAAAAATATTGTATGGCGAATACCATCTAAAGGCATATTATTCAAGGTGGAACACATTATTCGAAAAAATATTTGGTAGTAGTTGTGCACAATGGTGACCACTATTAAGCCTACCAAATATTTTTTCGGGAAAAGCTTTGTATTTCAAGTAATTCAAGTTTAGATGCATTTCGCCATACAAAATTAAATTGATTTACTCCTGCTGATCAACTGTGGCTGCGCGCAAAGCGGGTAGTCCATTATCTGCATCGGCTGTTTTCCTACTCTCCGCATCGACCAATGTGGCGCTAGCTTCTATGCGCGAAAAACCGCTAAAAGTAAATCGCAAAAATATTGTATGGCGAATAGCATCTAAAGGCACATTTCTCGAAGGGGAATACATTATTCGAAAAAATATTTGGTAGTGGTTGTGCACAATGGACACCGCTATTATGCCTACCAAATATTTTTGTAGGAAGAGCTTTCTATTTCAAGTAATTCAAGTTTAGATGCTTTTCGGCATACAAAATTAAATGGATTTACTCCTGCTGATCAACTGTGGCTGCGCGTCAAGCGGGTAGTCCATTGTTCAGTGGTTGTCAACAGCGTGATGCATTTTAATCCAAATCCGTTCAACGGTTCTAAAAAACGGTGCTCTAGAAATTTTGAGCAATGTACTCCAAATACCTTGTCCTTTTAAGCCTACCAAATATTTTTTCGGGAAAAGCTTTGTATTTCAAGTTATTCAAGTTTAGATGCATTTCGCCATACAAAATTTAATTGATTTACTCCTGCTGATCAACTGTGGCTGCGCGCAAAGCGGGTAGTCCATTAATTCAAGTTTAGATGCATTTCGCCATACAAAATTGAATGAATTAACTACATCGGCTGTTTTCCTTCTCTCCGCATTGACCAATGTGGCGCTAGCTTCTATGCGCGAAAAATCGCTAAAAGTAAATCGCAAAAATATTGTATGGCGAATAGCATCTAATGGCGTATTTCTCGAAGTGGAACACATGATTCGAAAAAATATTTGGTAGCGGTTGTGCACAATGATGATCGGTTTGGTGCCTACCAAATATTTTTTCGGCAAAAACTTTTCATTTCGAGAAGTTCGAGTTTAGATGCTTTTCGTCATACAAAATAAAATGAATTTACTCCTGCTGATCAACTGTGAGCGCTCGCCAAGCTGGTAGTCCATTGATTTACTCCTGCTGATCAACTGTGGCCGCGCGCAAAGCGGGTAGTCCATTCATTGATTTACTCCTGCTGATCAACTGAGGCTGCGCGCAAGCGGGTAGTCCATTACCTACATCGGCTGTTTTCCTACTCTCCGCATCTACCAATGTGGCGCTAGCTTCTATGCGCGAAAAATCGCTAAAAATTAATCGCAAAAAAATGAATGAATTAACTACATCGGCTGTTTTCCTACTCTCCGCATCGACCAATGTGGCGCTAGCTTCTATGCGCGAAAAATCGCTAAAAGTAAATCGCAAAAATATTGTATGGCGAATACCATCTAAAGGCAAATTCTTCAAAGTGGAATATATTATTCGAAAAAATATTTGGTAGTGGTTGTACACAATGGTGACCACTATTAAGCCTACCAAATATTTTTTTGGTAAAAGCTTTGTATTTCAAGTAATTCAAGTTTAGATGCATTTCGCCATACAAAATTAAATGAATTAAATGCTTTGGCTGTTTTCCTACTCTCCGCATTGACCAATGTGGCGCTAGCTTCTATGCGCGAAAAATCGCTAAAAGTAAATCGCAAAAATATTGTATGGCGAATAGCATCTAAAGGCGTATTTCTCGAAGTGTAACACATAATTCGAAAAAATATTTGGTAGCGGTTGTGCACAATGATGACCGGTTTGGTGCCTACCAAATATTTTTTTGGTAAAAGCTTGTCATTTCGAGAAATTCGTGATTAGATGCTTTTCGCCATACAAAATAAAATGGATTTACTCCTGCTGGTCAACTGTGGCCGTGCGCCAAGCTGGTAGTCCATTGATTTACTCCTGCTGATCAACTGTGGCTGCGCGCAAAGCGGGTAGTCCATTAACTACATCGGCTGTTTTCCTACTCTCCGCATCGGCCAATGTGGCGCTAGCTTCTATGCGCGAAAAATTGCTAAAAGTAAATCGCAAAAATATTGTATGGCGAATACCATCTAAAGGCAAATTCTTCAAAGTGGAACACATTATTCGAAAAAATATTTGGTAATGGTTGTGCACAATGATGACTACTATTAAGCCTACCAAATATTTTTTCGGGAAAAGCTTTGTATTTCAAGTAATTCAAGTTTAGATGCATTTCGCCATACAAAATTAAATTGATTTACTTCTGCTGATCAACTGTGGCTGCGCGCAAAGCGGGTAGTCCATTGTATGGCGAATAGTATCTAAAGGCAAATTTATCGAAGTGGAATACATTATTCGAAAAAATATTTGGTAGTGGTTGTGCACAATGGTGACCACTATTAAGCCTACCAAATATTTTTTTCGGTAAAAGCTTTCTATTTCAAGTAATTCAAGTTTAGATGCATTTCGCCATACAAAATTAAATTGATTTACTCCTGCTGATCAACTGTGGCTGCGCGCAAAGCGGGTAGTCCATTCAAGTTTACACCGTGTCCAATAAGTTCTCATACAAAATACAAATTTAGAAAATATCATCTTATTTCACATATGTGATTCATATTTTAAAAGTGAATACATGTATTGAAAGGCTACATAATACTGATTAAATAAAGCATACGGTTAAGAATAACTTTATTTTCTATTTGTTTTTATAAGCCTAGAAGTACACTTCCGTTTTCTCCGGCACGCACGAAAAATGTTCGAAAAGTCTTTCATTCTACAGTAGCAAAATAGAGTACTTAAGGATAAATTTTGAGTTTGTATCTCAAGTTATGTACCAAATGGATATACTAAGGCATAAACAATACAGTTTTAGTGATGATATGATAAGAAATTTGCAAGTAAGCTCGACTTGGGCTGATTTTCATGAAAGTAACCGTTATATCAAAGATAAACATCATAAAACCTAAATTTTGGACAAAATTTACCACAGTAGGAATACAAGCGTGTTTTAAAAGTGAGAAGGATGTGAATCAACCAGATAATATGTACGCATGCTTCTTTAACACAAAAAATCTCACTAAAACAGGTAATTGGACATTTTTGTTTAATTTACGTTTTATTTTATACAAAATAAAACGGCTTCATACTTTATAAATACAGCATTTTATATTTTTCCTCTTCTGGTCATAGTTGCTACTAGCAATGGGGAGGACAGGAACCTAATTTGTTTCAACTTAAAACCATTACTCGTTAAAATACGACGAAATATCAATGAAATGGCGTGCGTGCCAGCTGAAATGGACTTACGACACATAAGCGATCAACAGAGAAGGATAAAGGACAGTTAGTTCCAAAACATATGCTGTATTTGATGTATGTTAGTTGGCATTCCAATAAATAAATTTAATTTGAAAATCCTAATTACTGATGTGAAAATAATGAATTAAATGCTTTGGCTGTTTTCCTACTCTCCGCATCGACCAATGTGGCGCCAGCTTCTATGCGCGAAAAATAGCTAAAAGTAAATCGCAAAAATATTGTATGGCGAATAGCATCTAAGGGCATATTTCTCGAAGTGAAACGCAATATTTGTAAAAATATTAGGTAGCGGTTGTGCACAATAATGACCGTTTTGGTGCCTACCAAATATTTTTTCGGTAAAAGCTTTTCATTTCGAGAAATTCGAGTTTAGATGCTTTTTGCCATACAAAATAAAATTATTTTACTCCTGCTGAACAACATTGTACGCACTCCCTGCGGGTAATCCATTGAATTTGATTTGTATGAGAACTTATTGGACACGGTGTAGATGCTTTCCACCATACAAAATAAAATGGATTTACTCCTGCTGATCAACTGTGGGCGTGCGCCAAGCGGGTAGTCCATTCATTCTGAACATCTCTTCGAACACAGATTTTCTCTCGCTAGATCTGTCTTGCCCCTAAAGGAAAATAACACGTAGTGGGGGGTTTGGGTTTATTTCGGATAGTGATTAAATGTGATGCTTGGATTAATCCATGGATTAGTCAGCATTTATTCTCATAAATTACTTTGAAATCGTGGTGACTTTTCTGGCATTCTAAAAGTAGGTGCTCTTGAAAATTCGTTGACTGGACTGTTGCTATCCGACTCCGACATGTTGCTAGGAGCTGGTGTTTTACTCCCACATCTTGAGTGGTATTTATCGTCGTATCTTGAATGCTTATGTCCGGAGCTAGTGGGCATGTTCATTGAAGAATCTCCTGTAAAACATAAAAATATCAGTTCAATGAATTAAATGCTTTGGCTGTTTTCCTACTCTCCGCATCGACCAATGTGGCGCTAGCTTCTATGCGTGAAAAAATCGCTAAAAGTAAATCGCAAAAATATTGTATGGCGAATAGCATCTAAAGGCGTGTTTCACGCAGTGGAGCACATTATTCGGAAAAATATTTGGTAGCGGTTGTGCACAATGATAAGCGCTTTGATGCCTACCAAATATTTTTTCGGTAAAAGCTTTTCATTTCGAGAAATTCGAGTTTAGATGCTTTTTGCCATACCAAATAAAATAATTTTACTCCTGCTGACCAACATTGAACGCACTCCCTGCAGGTAATTTATTGTATCAACTTGTATACATAATTTGAGAGAGGAAATAAGAATAATTAAAAATTAGATTCATTCAAATCTGATCTGAACTGGGACATCACAGAAAATGATTTGGCTGATGAATGAATTAACTACATCGGCTGTTTTCCTACTCTCCGCATCGACCAATGTGGCGCTAGCTTCTATGCGCGAAAAATCGCTAAAAGTAAATCGCAAAAATAGTGTATGGTGAATACCATCTAAAGTCAAATTCTTCAAAGTAGAACGCATTATTCGAAAAAATATTTGGTAGTGGTTGTGCACAATAGTGACCACTATTAAGCCTACCAAATATTTTTTCGGGAAAAGCTTTGTATTTCAAGTAATTCAAGTTTAGATGCATTTCGCCATACAAAATTAAATTGATTTACTCCTGCTGATCAACTGTGGCTGCGCACAAAGCGGGTAGTCCATTAAATGCTTTGGCTGTTTTCCTACTCTCCGCATCGACCAATGTGGCGCTAGCTTCTATGCGCGAAAAATCGCTAAAAGTAAATCGCAAAAATATTGTATGGCGAATAGCATCTAAAGGCAAATTTATTGAAGTGGAATACATTATTCGAAAAAATATTTGGTAGCGGTTGTGCACAATGGTGACTACCCAACTAACAAAAGTAGCTGCATAAGAGCTTATAGAACAAACGCTTATGAAAAAGTGGTTGAATAAGGTCTTATGCAGCAAAAATGTTAGTTGGGTACTACACTGCGACCACTTTCTATAGCCGCACCCTCAGTTTCACATGTCTAGCAATATCTAAGATACAATCGATATGGAAAACAATATGCATCTGCTAGTTATTGCAAAATATGATATTTGCAAGCATAACTTTCTTCATGTGTAAGTTTTCCATATCAAAAATACAGTTTTTCAACAATTTGGGCGACCATTTTCTATAGCCGCACTTTGGGTATTCCTAAGATCAGCTGCTTTATCATAAAGTATGCTAATTATAACTGCTTTATTAGACCAAATAAAGCTTATTCAGACCAAACCAAAGAAGTTTCACGAAATATTTAAGTTACAAGGTCTTTTGATTCGAGAAATAGGACGCAGAATTGGTAAACTGATGTTTTATTGAAAAGTTATTAAAGATATCCCAAAAAACTAAAAAAAACTCAAACTAATGCTCAAGTATAAATGCTATTGGATCAAAACAATCATTGCATTAAACTTCCGGTTTCAATTTTTTGCGTATAACCTTCATAAACCTAATTAAATTGTGAAAAAATCGATTTTTAAAGCTTTTAAATGGAAAATTCATAAGTTTTTGTGTATCAATCCGGATGAAACTTGGAAAAGACATCGTATACAACATCAATACATAATGAAGAAACTTCGGGAATTCATCAAACTAAACTGTGAAGGTCAGCATTGTCTTCGCTACCATTTAAACATAAGATGAATATTTTTAATTATGAAGACGATTTGTAATAACAGCTTTTATCCAACTTTTCATCAATTTGACGCTATTTGATAAAGTAAAAATGATGTTTTTCTATCAAAAGATTTCAAATATAGATGTTCCTGTTGATTTTAGGGCAAAGGAGAAGGAAGGGGTTATGATTGTAGTCTTCCTGTAGTTCCGGTTGATTTTATATCATAAATTGTAAAATTGGGCAAAATTTTGTGAAGCGCTGGCGCAAAATTAAGCTCTTTTATCCATTAGAATTAATTAAATCTGTATTCATGAGGACCATTAGCGACTGTTTAGTTGAATTTTCAGTGATATATTGTCATAAGTATAGCGTATTTATCAAAATAACGCAAATATTAGGCTAAATTTAATTCTAAAGTTCCAGAAAAGCAGTTGTAAAATTGGTATTACAGCTTCAAATCTTATAGAAAGCAAACAAGAAATCATGTTTCAAAGAAATATTGCCGATAGGAAGCAATAAAATATATTTGCCAACATAAAATATTGTTTTTGGTATTTAAGAGAACTTTTAAGTAAAAATAGTGAAAATTATGTAGTTTTTTGTACTAAGAAAACTAATTGGTTGATTTTTTCACTGCTTTTCGTTAGTTTTATTTTGATTTAGCTTAATTGTGTGATTTGAGACAGTTTGATCAAATTATTTCTTATGAAAAATCAGATAACCGAAGAAAACCCCGTAGTGCGGCTATAGAAAATGGTCGCCCAAATTATAAAAAATAACGTGTTTTTCGCTTAACAAACAAATAATTTACAAAACTTATTCATGTAAATCATATATTTTACAAACACTAGTTGATACACATCGTTCCACATATCGATTGAATCGTAGAAATTAATTACCTGCATCGGCTGTTTTCCTACTCTCCGCATCGACCAATGTGGCGCTAGCTTCTATGCGCGAAAAATCGCTAAAAGTAAATCGCAAAAATATTGTATGGCGAATAGCATCTAAAGGCAAATTTATCGAAGTGGAACACATTATTCGAAAAAATATTTGGTAGTGGTTGTGCACAATGGTGACCACTATTAAGCCTACCAAATATTTTTTCGGGAAAAGCTTTGTATTTCAAGTAATTCAAGTTTAGATGCATTTCGCCATACAAAATTAAATTGATTTACTCCTGCTGATCAACTGTGGCTGCGCGCAAAGCGGGTAGTCCATTGCTAGAAGTGTGAAATCGTGGGTGCGGCTATAGAAAGTGGCCGCAGTGTATTAAGCCTACCAAATATTTTTTCAGTAAAAGCTTTCTATTTTGAGTAATTCAAGTTTAGATGCTTTTCACCATACAAAATAAAATGGATTTACTCCTGCCAATCAACTGTGGGTGTGCGCCAAGCGGGTAGTCCATTGCTAAAAGTAAACCGCAAAAATATTGTATGGCGAATAGCATCTAAAGGCAAATTTATCGAAGTGGAATACATTATTCAAAAAAATATTTGGTAGTGGTTGTGTACAATGGTGACTACTATTAAGCCTACCAAATATTTTTTCAGTAAAAGCTTTCTATTTCAAGTAATTTAAGTTTAGATGCTTTTCACCATACAAAATAAAATGGATTTACTCCTGCTGATCAACTGTGGGTGTGCGCCAAGCGGGTAGTCCATTATGCGATTGATTTAAGATTATACCAGTATAATCGTAATTTGATTTAATAATGGACTACCCGCTTGGCGCACACCCACAGTTGATCAGCAGGAGTAAATCCATTTTATTTTGTATGGTGAAAAGCATCTTCTTCTTCTTCTTGGCGTAACGTCCTCACTGGGACAAAGCCTGCTTCTCAGCTTAGTGTTCTATGAGCACTTCCACAGTTATTAACTGAGAGCTTCCTCTGCCAATGACCATTTTGCATGTGTATATCGTGTGGCAGGCACGAAGATACTCTATGCCCAAGGAAGTCAAGGAAATTTCCTTTACGAAAAGATCCTGGACCGACCGGGAATCGAACCCGTCACCCTCAGCATGGTCATGCTGAATACCCGTGCGTTTACCGCCTCGACTATATGGTGAAAAGCATCTAAACTTGAATTACTTGAAATAGATAGCTTTTCCTGAAAAAATATTTGGTAGGCCTAATAGTGGTCACCATTGTGCACAACCACAACCAAATATTTTTTCGAATAATGTATTGCACTTCGATAAATTTGCCTTTAGATGCTATTCGCCATACAATGTATTTGCGATTTACTTTTAGCGATTTTTTGCGCATAGAAGCTAGCGCTTGGATGTATGTTCTCTGTGGTGAATCTTAAGGTTATTTCTATCACACAAATACTTCACAAATTTTGGTACATTATACTACACCTACCTGCACTATACGTTTTCTTGTGCCAGCTCGTCTTTTCCTTGGCATTTCCGAATCCCGTACACTCAAGTAAAGGATATGCAGTTGCATTCAGTTCACTTTCAGGGTGCCCAAATGTACGAAAGTGCAGAGAATAATCTATAGAGGATGGTGTTCTGTCGCGAGATCTAGTTTTCAAAATTCGTTCGTTGTTATCATTGAAAGTGGCATAAGGTGATATTTCGTACATTTCTGAGCTGTCTTCCTTGTCAATAATTTTGACTGGTGATGAACTGTACACTTGCTGGTTTCGTACGTATTCGCATTCATCCTTCTGATTTGCATTGCTAGATAGCTCACTTATGCTGTTTCTTGTATTTGCAAAGCAATACATTCTTTTGTATCTAATTAGAATAAACCTGCAATTATGAAGGTCATTATTAAATTAATTATTTATTTAAATTTATTCAACATATAGCTGATTTAGGCCTGGGACACACTGGTGGTGTTCGTACCATGGTACAAGTTGTCAAGAAAATTATTTCAAGGCTATCTTGAATGAAGACAATTATCAGTATGAAACTCATTTCAAGATAATTGTCCCATGGTACGAATACCACCAGTCTGTCCAAGGTTTTAGTTCACCCCTGATCCAATCGCAATCTATCATGATCGACAGTATCTTGCACGGTACTACCAATGGATTACCGGCAGGGAGTGCGTTCAATGTTGCTCAACAGGAGTAAAATCATTTAATTTTATATGGCGAAAAGCATCTTAACTCGAATTTCTCGAAATGAAAAGCTTTTACCGAAAAAATATTTGGTAGGCACAAACCGGTCATCATTGTGCACAACCGCTACCTAATATTTTTTCAAATAATGTGTTTCACTTCGAAAAATACACCATTAGATGCTATTCGCCATACAATATTTTTGCGATTTACCTTCAGCGGTCTTTCGCGCATAGAAGCTAGCGCCATATTGGTCGATGCGGAGAGTAGGAAAACAGTCAAAGCATTTAATTCATAGGTGGCAGTCTGTCCATAAAAAAGACATAGGGCAAAAGTTTTAGCGCAGACAGACGTTCTAGCTCGAACAAATTTATTCAAATTTTCTATGTAAATTTTCACTAGCGACACCTAGGCAACCGATTGCCACAGTGCAGTTGACAGTTTGAGAAACCACGTGCTTCCAGCCGCTTACTTACCGCCCAATTCACCACCCACCGAGAAATAAAATCAAAACAAACACTGTCAAAATCATTCCTCATTTGCGTCACATTCACAAAGATTTTCCAATGCGAGTGAAGTTCATCCAAATGCAGTTTTATTCAAGCAAATCTATGTAAAATAAAAGTAATATTGTGTAACATAGTTTACAAGAGTCCTGCGCTAGTTTGTGTAAAAGATTTTAGACATTAAATAAAAGTCATTTACTCGGCACAAATGAATGGACTACCCGCTTTGCGCGCAGCCACAGTTGATCAGCAGGAGTAAATCAATTTAATTTTGTATGGCGAAATGCATCTAAACTTGAATTACTTGAAATACAAAGCTTTTCCCGAAAAAATATTTGGTAGGCTTAAAAGTGGTCACCATTGTGCACAACCACTACCAAATATTTTTTCGAATAATGTGTTCCACTTTGATGAATTTGCCTTTAGATGGTATTCGCCATACAATATTTTTGCGATTTACTTTTAGCGATTTTTCGCGCATAGAAGCTAGCGCCACATTGGTCGATGCGGAGAGTAGGAAAACAGCCGATGCAGGTAATTAATTACCTACATCGGCTGTTTTCCTACTCTCCGCATCGACCAATGTGGCGCTAGCTTCTATGCACGAAAAATCGCTAAAAGTAAATCGCAAAAATATTGTATGGCGAATAGCATCTAAAGGCAAATTTAAAGAAGTGGAATACATTATTCGAAAAAATATTTGGTAGTGGTTGTGCATAATGGTGATCACTATTAACCCTACCAAATATTTTTTCGGGAAAAGCTTTGTATTTCAAGTAATTCAAGTTTAGATGCATTTCGCCATACAAAATTAAATTGATTTACTCCTGCTGATCAACTGTGGCTGCGCGCAAAGCGGGTAGTCCATTATGTGGAAACATTATCAGCGTGCAACACGTGCGGTCTTATCCCGCCATCCGGACGGAAGACGACCGCGGTGACAGTTTTTGGTCGCAACGCACATGTGAGGCAGCTGTTGAATATGAACGTCGCTAACGCCATCTGTTCGCTGATTGCCACTTGGCAATTTGTGGCGGCCATGTTTTTTTACACAAGCTGCTGAGTCAAACTTGAACGTCTGTCTGCGGTTTTAGTGAATTTCTTCTAAGAATTACGTCTATTTCTCTTTACCGCAGTAGTGATAGCACCGACGAACCGAAGTAACAGTGGTGTTTCAAAATGAATTAATGAATTAACTACATCGGCTGTTTTCCTACTCTCCGCATCGACCAATGTGGCGCTAGCTTCTATGCGCGAAAAATCGCTAAAAGTAAATCGCAAAAATATTGTATGACGAATAGCATCTAAAGGCAAATTTATCGAAGTGGAATACATTATTCGAAAAAATATTTGGTAGTGGTTGTGCACAATGGTGACCGCTATCAAGGCTACCAAATATTTTTTCGGGAAAAGCTTTCTATTTCAAGTAATTCGAGTTTAGATGCATTTCGCCATACAAAATTAAATTGATTTACTCCTGCTGATCAACTGTGGCTGCGCGCAAAGCGGGTAGTCCATTACCTGCATCGGCTGTTTTCCTACTCTCCGCATCGACCAATGTGGCGCTAGCTTCTATGCGCGAAAAATCGCTAAAAGTAAATCGCAAAAATATTGTATGGCGAATACCATCTAAAGGCAAATTCTTCAAAGTGGAACACATTATTCGAAAAAATATTTGGTAGTGGTTGTGCACAATGGTGACCACTATTAAGCCTACCAAATATTTTTTCGGGGAAAGCTTTTTATTTCAAGTAATTCAAGTTTAGATGCATTTCGCCATACATAATTAAATTGATTTACTCCTGCTGATCAACTGTGGCTGCGCGCAAAGCGGGTAGTCCATTGAATTAAATGCTTTGGCTGTTTGCCTACTCTCCGCATTGACCAATGTGGCGCTAGCTTCTATGCGCGAAAAATAGCTAAAAGTAAATTTTAAAAATATTGTATGGCGAATAGCATCTAAAGGCATATTTCTCGAAGTGGAACGCAATATTTGTAAAAATATTAGGTAACGGTTGTGCACAATAATGACCGGTTTGGTGCCTACCAAATATTTTTTCGGTAAAAGCTTCTCATCTCGAGAAATTCGAGTTTAGATACTTTTCGCCAAACAAAATAAAATGTTTTTACTCCTGCTGACCAACATTGAACGCACTCCCTGCGGGTAATCCATTTGATGCAAAAAATTATCGGTGTTTGCCCACATGGTGAAAAAAAAGTTTTTGAAAAATCCAAGATGGCTCTAACCTAGGGGGGGGGGGGGGGGGGTGGTGGTGGTCCATAAATTTGAGTAACCAATGGATTACCGGCAGGGAGTGCGTTCAATGCTGGTCAGCAGGAGTAAAAACATTTTATTTTGTATGGCGAAAAGCATCTAAACTCGAATTTCTCGAAATGAAAAGATTTTATCAAAAAAATATTTGGTAGGCACCAAACCGGTCATCATTGTGCACAACCGCTACAAAATATTTTTTCGAATAATGTGTTCCACTTCGAGAAATACACCTTTAGATGCTATTCGCCATACAATATTTTTGCGATTTACTTTTAGCGATTTTTCGCGCATAGAAGCTAGCGCCTCATTGGTCGATGCGGAGAGTAGGAAAACAGCCAAAGCATTTAATCCATTATGTTGTATGATTCTGTTATAAAAATGCACCAATAATGATATTTCGGTGACCGTCCTCGGTACCGTGATGTCGGGTGAAATTGATCAGTGGGGTGAAATTGATCGACGTGCGGGCAATTTTTATTTGTCAAAAATAAAGCTTTGAACTTAAAACAATGGATAACCCGCAGAGAGTGCGTTCAATGTTGATCAGCAGGAGTAAAATAATTTTATTTTGTATGGCGAAAAGCATCTAAACTCGAATTTCTCGAAATCAAAAGCTTTTACCGAAAATATACTTGGTAGGCACCGAACCGGTCATCATTGTGCACAACCGCTACCAAATATTTTTTCAAATATTGTGTTCCACTTCGAGAAATACGCCTTTAGATGCTATTCGCCATACAATATTTTTGCGATTTACTTCAAGCGATTTTTCGCGCATAGAAGCTGGCGCCACATTGGTCGATGCGGAGAGTAGGAAAACAGCCAAAGCATTTAATTCATTTGTAGAAAATGATTATCATCTGGCTCAAGGGTTTGAATGATGAGTTTACATGTTTGACATATAATAAGTCACATATTTCTGTATTAAATTTAATATTTTCCGAACTGCGTGTTTGGCGATTTTCAAACTTTTGTTACCGTAGCTGTATCGCACATGGAATAAATCGCAAAAATATTGTATGGCGAATAGCACCTAATCGCGTATTTCTCGAAGTGAAACACATTATTCGAAAAAATATTTGGTAGCGGTTGTGCACAATGATGAACGGTTTGGTGCCTACCAAATATTTTTTCGGTAAAAGCTTTTCATTTCGAGAAATTCGAGCTTAGATGCTTTTCGCCATACAAAATAAAATGATTTTACTCCTGTTGAGCAACATTGAACGCACTCCCTGCCAAAGACATATCACTGAGTGATCAATTTCACCCCGAAATTAAAATTTCTGATTTTTATTTTAAAATGATTTGCAGTAAAAGTTCCAACCTCGTTGACTGGTGAAATCCGTGGTCGTACTTGTTTTAAAGCTTTGAGTTTGACCATATCGATAACTATTCAAAAATTACAAGCCAAAAACTGTGAAAAGTGATCAATTTCACCCGAAATCACGGTACTCAATTACGTAATTTATGTTTGGTCCTTCACTGTCAGATCGGTCGTGTAACACGCATAATATTATGTCGTTTTCGTTTTTGCGGCAGTGCTACACCGTTTCGTGCTACACTTGTCGCTGAATAAACGAACATTTTCGGTGCAGTTGCATTGGTGTGCGTGTATAAACACCAAAATATTGACAACTTTGCAAACGCTGATTGGTGGACACGGTGTGCACCTGCTACACTCCCGATTTTTTGAGTGCTACACTATCATGCGCGGTGCAGAAAAAGTGCTGCACCGGTGTAGCACGAAAATCAAAAACGAACACTTTCGGTGCAAAAGTGCTACACCGGTGTAGCACCACCGCAAAAACGAAAACGACATTATTTACACAAAATGCAATTTACACGGAAAAAAGGACACGGTAATGAATATTATTGGGCTGCAAAACGGTGAGTCGATAAGGAGAGCGTCCAAAATAGCTCTGTTCCTCACAAGTTCCTATCTCATTCTTCCGCGGGTCAAGCGATGACAAAGACCGCCAGCTAAGAGTTGTGTTCTTAGCTGGTAGTGCAGCCTGGGCACTGTTGTCCTTCTGACTTCAGCTAGATTGAGGAGGTACGATTCGAGCGTTTGTTCACCAAGGAGGTGCGGCTTAAACAGCGTCTGTTCTGGCATTCAGCGGCTGAGTAAGAAACGCTGCACCACGCCCAGCTAGATTCAAGGTGGTAGCCCAATCAGCGTGGTCGTCCCAGTGTTGGTTGGGACGTTAAACAGAACTGGCACGATGGCCCTCCGGCGAGACAGCAGTGTTGGCGTAGGCCCAATAAGCCACCCGTAAAAATCCCCATTGCGAATAACATAGGAGAAAATACGACTCGATACAATCGGCAAAGACCCACGTGGCAAAATAAGGACTACGATTGGAAACTTGGAACATGGAATTGCAAGTCACTAGGTTTCGCAGGATGTGACAGGATAATCTACGACGAACTACATCCCCGCAACTTCGACATCGTGGCGTTGCAGGAACTTTGTTGGACTGGACAGAAAGTGTGGAAAAGCGGGCATCGAGCGGCTACCTTCTACCAAAGTTGTGGCACCACCAATGAACTGGGAACAGGATTTATAGTGTTGGGCAAGATGCGACAACGTGTGATCGGGCTGCAACCGATCAACGCAAGGATGTGCCTGTTGAGAGTTAAGGGCCGTTACTTCAACTACAGCAGCACTACCACTGCCCACACAAAGGGAGACCTGATGACGAGAAAGAAGCGTTCTACACGCAGTTAGAGCAAACATACGATGGTTGCTCGCCGCGTGACGTGAAAATCGTTGTCGGCGACATGAACGCGCAGGTAGGAAGGGAGGCAATGTACAGACCGGTAATCGGGCGAAACAGCCTGCACGCCGTATCGAATGATAACGGCCAGCGATGCGTAAACTTTGCAGCCTCCCGTGGTATGGTAGTCCGAATCACCTTCTTTCCCCGCAAAGATATCCACAAAGCCACCTGGAGATCACCCGACCAACAATCAGAAAATCAAATCGACCACGTTCTAATCGACGGTAAATTCTTCTCGGATATAACCAATGTCCGCACATACCGCAGTGCGAATATAGATTCGGATCACTACACGGAGACAAATTTCGTTCGTTTGAAACAAAAATATTCATGTTTATTCGGTAAACTGATAAAATATTTAAAACTAAAATATTAGTTTTTAAAACAAACTCAATTACATATTGATTCCTACAATACCCATTGAAGAGCCCCCGTTCCGCCGTCGAGAACATAAACAAAACTCTCAAGTTCCAGCTGCATCACCAAACAAGATTTCCTCTTGCAAAAAAGGCAAGTTGCACCAAAAGTTTCCACGAAGTCTCATTGATTTCGAGAGCGTATGTTATCTACATGATGTTGGCATTGAAAGTGCCACGCGGGAAGTGGATTTTCCAAGAGAAGGAAATAATTTTGTAAATTTAATTGGAAAACAAATATTTCCGTAGGGCCGACCTGCCACAAAAAAACAAAAATGTTTACATTTGTTTCTAACATAACCAGTCAGAAGATACATGTTTGTTTCAAAAATGGATTGAATTTGCTTCAAATGTGACGTTCGATTTGCTCCAAACAGTTTTATTTTCGTTGCCAGAACAAATTGACAATTTACTTGAGTTTACCTGAAATATTTTTGATTTTACCATGCTTTTTTCTGCGTGTACTTAGTCGCTGTATGCATGTGCTCAAAACTTTCGACAGTTATCACCACGCGTCGAAGTCGAACGCCGCGGCTCAACATCGAGCAGCTGCGTAACGTAGAAAAAGGCTCAAGATTACGCGCAGCAGTAAGCAGTGGCCCTACCAACGGAAGAGCAGCTTGGCGCAGCTACACTTGAAGATGACTGGAGGGACATCCGATCCGCCATAGGTAGTACCTCGGCTACAGCACTAGGCTTCGCGACTCCGAATCACAGAAACGACAGGTACGACGGCGAATGTGAACAGTTGAAAAACGAGAAGAATGCAGCATGGGCGAGAATGCTGCAACACCGTACGAGAGCGAATGAGGCACGTTACAAACAGGCGCGGAACAGGCAGAACTCAGTCTTCCGGATGAAGAAGCGCCAGCAGGAAGAACGAGATCGCGAAGCGATGGAAGAGCTATACCGCGCTAAGGATACACGAAAGTTCTACGAGAAGCTGAACCGCTCGCGCAGAGGCTTTGTGCCACAAGCCGACATGTGCCGAGATAATCACGGGAATATTCTCATGAGCGAGCGTGAGGTGCTCGAGAGGTGGCGGCAGCATTACGATGAGCACCTCAATGGCGACGTTGCAAGTATCGAAGGTGGCGTGGTAACAGATCTAGGAGTATGTGCACAGGACGAAAGACTTCCGGCCCCTGACCTCCAAGAGATTGAGGAAGAGGTTGGCCGGTTGAAAAACAACAAAGCAGCTGGAGCAGATCAACTGCCAAGCGAGCTTCTAAAATACGGTGGAGAAGCACTGGTGAGAGCACTACATTGGGTCATTACCAAGATTTGGGAGGAAGAAGTATTACCGGAGGAATGGATGGAAGGTATCGTGTGTCCCATCTACAAAAAGGGCGACAAGTTGGATTGTGGGACCTACCGCGCGATCACACTACTGAGCGCTGCCTACAAGATACTCTCTCAAATTTTATGCCGCCGTCTATAACCGATTGCAAGAGAGTTCGTGGGGCAATATCAGGTTGGATTTATGGGTGAATGCGCTACAACGGACCAGATGTTCGCCATCCGCCAGGTGTTGCAGAAATGCCGCGAATACAACGTGCCCACACATCACTTGTTCATCGATTTCAAATCGGCGTATGAAACAATCGATCGAGAACAGCTATGGCAGACTATGCACGAATACGGATTCCCGGATAAACTGATACGATTGATCAAGGCGACGATGGATCGAGTGAGTGTGGGAACTTCAACTCGGCCTACAACGGGCTTTTAGCTCAGTTGAGAAGACAGCCGTGAGAGAAAAACTGCGAGTATGAGAGAATGAGTGAAACAGCAAAATTGGTAAAAGTAGGCATGAGATAGGTGTTGAAAATTAGTTTTATATAACTGACGAAGTTGAAGGGGTGATTCCAGCTGAATGTAAGTTTTTGTGATATGTAAATTGTATTGTATTTGTACTTGAATCAATGTATTAAATAAATGTATAATATTTTAGACGTCTGATGATGACCGAAGAATAGTAGGTCGAAACGCGTCACGCGAAATAAGCTGTTCCCGTTATTTCTCACCGATAATTGCTAATAAAACCACATAACAAATAATGAACTGTCTGTACAAACAATGTTAGATTTTTCAATAATTAGATACTACTTCTACAATACTCATATTGCTTTATGATTTTGTCATAATGAACAGTTACTGCCAACCAAACTAGAAAGAACAGCCTATTAAAAGAAGGAAAAATTTACTATTGCAGCATCAGCAGTCTCTGCGCAAAAAATATACAGTGAAACTAGAAAGAGTAGTCTCACTGTAGAAAAATATAGTTTTAAATAGTAATTTTTTTCTTCTTTTAAACATATGCTGTTCTTTCTAGTTTAACCTTCATCCAGCCAACGTACATTTTCCACCTTCGGAAAAGTACAAAAATTGTCATAACTTTTTTGTTTCTCGATGGATTTTGATGAAATTTTCACAACTTCCCGAAAAACTCTTCTCGCTTATGATGCCGGGGACATGGGTGCCTGGTCCACATGGTTCCGGAGTTATTCCGGATTGTATTGGGGTACCAAAATTGGCCACATACTTTGCGCAACGTAAATCTCAAGATCCCGATGAGGTAGAAGTATAGTGTCTTCGGCGAACTTATTCAGCAGGTTAAGAACTAACTGGCAACGACGACTTTGGTTCGCAATTCGGCCGCTAGGCGGCGCCAGTGTCAAAAATGTTCAAACCCTCATATCTCAGAAACCTGATAAGATAGGATTGTGCTGTCTTCGGCATAATTCTTCAGCAAGCTCAGAACTATCTGATAGTAAAGTCTTTGGTTTGGGATTTATCCGCTAGGTGGCGCTTTGTGTCTGAAACATTCAAATAGGTATATTTCGATACCCTGATGAGGTACAAGCATGCCGTTTTCGGCAAAGTTGTTCAGCACGCTAAGAACTATCTGGCAGTGGCGTCTTTGGTTCGAGATTCGTCCGCTAGGTGGCGCCACGGTAAAAAATCATCAAACTTCTGTATATCAGAATCCTGATAAGATAGAATGATGCCGTCTTCAACAAAGGTCTTCAGCAAGCTAAAAACTGGTGATAGTTGAGTATTTGATTCATGATTTATTCGCTAGGTGGCACCTTGTGTATTATATTTAAACACGTTTATCTTGATACTGTAATAAGCCAAAAGCATGGCGTTTTCAGTAAAATTGTTCGGCAAGTTGAGATCTATTCGGCAATGGCGACGCTAGGTGACACCAGCAAACAAAATATTCAAACAATTTTATCTCAAAAATCGGAGAACGTCCATTGTTCCGAAAGTAAGACGTATCTGGTATCCTTGGTTCTGAGGTTCTGATATTATTCGATAGGTTCCGTCAAGTATTGAGAAAATATTTGTATGAACACCCTAATGAACAAGAAGTATTCCATTTTCAGCATAGTTGTTCAGCAAGCTAAAAGCCATTTGGCAGAATAGTAGACGGTCGAGTACGGTGATACAAGAGGCAATACTTTAACACCGTCTTTGACCCCCTGCAGACATAATTTGTCGCCCTACAATATTACTTCTTTTGCTCCGTTTCTTCATCCGGGAATGTCTCCGGGATTTTGTACAGGAACTCGTCCGGGAATTGATCCATGAATTCCACTGGGAATTCCTCAACAACTTCCTCCAGGAAGTTCTTCAGGAAATCTTCCGGGAATTCTTCTAGGACATCCTCCAGAAATTCCTCCAGGGCTTCCTCCGGAAATATCCCCAGGATTACATCTAGGACTCCCATCAGGATCTCCTTCAGAAGTTCCTTCGGCAATTTATGCAGGAATTCTCCTGGGATTTTTTCCAGGAATTCCTTGGGACTTTTTTCCAAAATTTTCTCCAGAAATTTCACTGAGAATTTCCCCAGAAATTCGTCCATGAGTGCCTCCTGAAATTTCTCCATGAACTCCTCCGAGAGTTTCTTCAGGAATTCCTCCGAGATGTTCTATAGGAATTCCTCCAAGAATTTCTCTAGGAATTTCTCCAGGAATTTTTCCAGGAGTTTCTCCAGGAATATATCCGGAAATTTTCTAAGGAAAACTGTCGTTTTTTTTTCAAGAAAAGCCTCTGGGAATTTCTCGAAGAATCTCTTCAGGAAGTCTTCAGTGTTTTTTTTTGTTCACAAAACTCTCGAGAATTTCTCCCTTAATTCCTCTAGGACTTCCTTTACGAATACCTCCGGGAATTTATCCTGTAATTCCTCCGGGAATTTCTCCAAGAATAGTTTCGGGAATTTCTTCTGGAAATCTTCCAGGAAATCCTTCAAGAATTTTTTTAGTAATTCCTCCGGGGACTCTTGTGAAATTCCTCCGGGAATTTTTAAAGGAAATCTTTAGGATTTTCTCAGGAAATAATCTGGGAATTTCACCAAGTATTCCCCTGAGAATCCCGCAAGGATTTCCTCCAGGAATTCCTCAGGAAATTTCTCTAGCAATTCCTCAGGAAATTTCTCTAGCAATTTCTCCAGTAATTTATCCAGGAATTCCTCTGGAAAATTCTTCAGGGAATCCTCCTTCCTGGGGGATTCCCCGAAGGTAATTCCTGGAAGAATCTGTGGAGGAATCCCCTGAGGGAATTCCTGGAGGAATCCCCTGAGGGAACTCCTGGAGGAATCCTCGGGAGAACTCCTGGAGAAATACCCGAAAGAATTCCTGGAAATAATCCCGGAAAAGGTCCTGGAGAAATTGCTGAAGGAATCACCGGAGGAATTGGTGATGGGAGTCTTAGAAGAATTGCCGGAGAAAATCCTGGAAGGAGTCGTAAAGAAATGCCTAGAGGAATCCCAGGTAAAATTTTGGAAGAATTTCCTGAAGAAATTCCTAGTGGAATCTCTGGAGAAATTCTAGAGAGAATTTCCAGAGACATTCCTGGAGGAATTCCCGAGGAAATTCCCTGCGGAATTCCTGGAGAAAACAAAGGAGGAATTCCTAGAGGAATTCCCAGAGGAATTCCTGGAGAAATTCTCAGAGGGTTTTCTGAAAGAAAAAAAAAACACGGGAGACTTTCTGGAGAAGTTCCCAGAGGATTTTTTTTTTGAAAAAAAACCGGAAGTTTTCCTGAAGAAATTCCCGGAGGAATTTCTAAGGGAATTTGCGGAGAAATTCCTGGAATAATTTCTGGAGGATTTCCCGGACAATTTCTTAAAAAAAATTCCGAAGCAATTCCTGGCGGATTTCCTGAAGAAATTCCCGAAGGAATTACCGGTGACATTCTCGGAGATATTCCTGGAGGAACTCCTGGAAAAGTTCTCGGAGAAATCCAGCCTGGAGAAATTCTTGAAAGAATTCCTGAGGAAAATCCCGAAGCAATTCATGGAGTAATTCCCATAGGAAATCATGGAGGCATTCCTTGGAAAATTTGCTCAGGAAATCCAGGGGAATCCCTGGAGAACTCCTGGAGATATTCCCAGAAGAATTCCTGGGGAAATTTCCGCAGGAGTTCCTGATGTGGGTTTAGAGGAAATCCTGGAAAAATTTCCGGAAGAATTCCCGGAGATATTCCTATAAACAATCCTCTAGAAATTCCCGGAACAAAAAATGTAGCAATATTGTGGGGTGACAAAATTTGTCTGCAGGGGGTCAAGGACGGTGTAACGAATAACCTAGCGAATAAATCATGAATCAAAAACTCAACTATCAGACAGTTTTAGCTTGCTGAAGACCTTTGTTGAAGACGGCATTATTCTATCTTATCAGGATTCTGAGATATAGAAGTTTGATGATTTTTTACCCTGGCGCCACCTAGCGGACGATTCTCGAACCAAAGACGCCACTGCCAGATAGTTCTAGCGTGCTGAACAACTTTGCTGAAAACGGCATGCTTGTACCTCATCAGGGTATCGAGATATACCTATTTGAATTTTTCAGACACAATGCGCCACCTAGCGGATAAATCCCGAACCAAAGACTTTACTATCAGATAGTTCTGAGATTGCTGAAGAATTTTGCCGAAGACAGCACAATTCTATCTTATCAGGTTTCTGAGATATGGGGGTTTGAACATTTTTGACACTGGCGCCGCCTAACGGCCAAATCGCGAACCAAAGTCGCCGTTGCCAGTTAGTTCTTAACCTACTGAATAAGTTAGCCGAAGACACTATACTTCTACCTCATCGGGATCTTGAGATATACGTTGCGCAAAGTATGTGGTCAATTTTGGTACCCCAATACAATCCGGAATAACTCCGGAACCATGTGGACTAGGCACCCATGTCCCCGGCATCATAAGCGAGAAGAGTTTTTCGGGAAGTTGTGAAAATTTCATCAAAATCCATCGAGAAACAAAAAAGTTATGACCATTTTTGTGCTTTTCCGAAGGTGGAAAATATACGTTGGCTGGATGAAGGTTAACTGTAAGACTAGCTTTTGGCCTAACTGAATTCGCGACTACGAAGTTGTCGAATGTGCGTGAAGGTTTACGTGAGAAAAAACGAGAGGTAAATATTTTTTGCTTTTTTTTCACGCACATTCTGACAGTTCCTTACGAGGTTTTTCATTAGAGCGACAAAGAGTTGGAATCTCTTTTACCTTCGTAGTCGCGAATGAATTAAATGCTTAGGCTGTTTTCCTACTCTCTGCATTGACGAATGTGGCGCTAGCTTCTATGCGCGAAAAATCGCTAAAAGTAAATCGCAAAAATATTGTATGGCGAATAGCATCTAAAGGCAAATTTATCGAAGTGGAATACATTATTCGAAAAAATATTTGGTAGTGGTTGTGCACGATGGTGACCACTGTTAAGCCTACCAAATATTTTTTCGGGAAAAGCATTGTATTTCAAGTAATTCAAGTTTAGATGCATTTCGCCATATTGTCTATCCGGTTGGAATCAAGATCGACATTCAATCAAAAATTGCCATTTTCTTGGTCCACAAGTGTCGCAACTGTTTCGCATCTAGTGCGCTGTGTTGCTGACAACAACGTGAAGGATGCGCACTACTTTTGACATGATTAAAAAACGTCGGGAGTTGGGTCGCGTCGCGACTTGATTGTGCGAAGTCCGGTTTGGTGGCGGCCCGACAATACAAAATTAAATTAATTTACTCCTGCTGATCAACTGTGGCTGCGCGCAAAGCGGGTAGTCCATTGCGATTCGCGGACCATTCTATTCGTAGATTATTCAACGTACACTGGGAAAAAAATCTTCATTCCTTCTATGTGTCCGGGACATGGATTTTTGCAATGGGGGTAAACAAATGTTTTCCATTAGTGCGACTCATACTTTTGATGAGGCACCATACAGCAGCGACTCATACAATTTAGAGCACATACTATTCATGTGGTAATTTGCCTGCGTAATCGGGTATTGGTTGCATATACTTTGGATGTGGTTTGGCACATGGATATTTGCCATTAAGTATGAGGCAATGAATTAAATGCTTCGGCTGTTTTCCTACTCTCCGCATCGACCAATGTGGCGCTAGCTTCTATGCGCGAAATATCGCTAAAAGTAAAATATTGTATGGCGAATAGCATCTAAAGGCGTATTTCTCGAAGTGGAACACATTATTCGAAAAAATATTTGGTAGCGGTTGTGCACAATGATGACCGGTTTGGTGAGTACCAAATATTTTTTCGATAAAAGCTTTTCATTTTGAGAAATTCGAGTTTAGATGCTTTTTGCCATACAAAATAAAATTATTTTACTCCTGCTGACCAACATTGAACGCACTCCCTGCGAGTAATCCATTTTCCTGAGTGTAATGGCCTTCGTTTCACCTTACAAGTTATTTGTTGACCTACATATGTAGAGCACGATGTGAAGAAAGCGAATGTTAATCCGGAAAAACACATAGATCAGATTACCTTGAATCAATGGATGAGATACAACACGAATCATTTTGTATTTAACCTTCCAGGACGCGCGCCATCAAGCAACCGAAACTGCACCGCGCTCGCGCTGTATACGAAAAGCGAGGTTTTTTGGTAGTGTTGTACTTTTGACAACAGCGCGCGCGCTGAAGGGTTAATATCCCAAGCAACCAAAAGTTCGGATTCCACTTGAAGAACGAACTCAGAAGTTCAAGTTCGGTTCAATTCCAGGTTTCGTTGAACTTAATTCTCCAAAAAGTTACTCTTGTATTGTTTATGAACTTGGAAGTACATGTACAAGCTTTTGACTTCTCTTCAAAACGACATTAAAGTCGAAAAAAGGTTCAAAAAGAACTTATGTTGAACTTTAAAACAGAGTTCAATCAAATATTAACCGAACTCATGTTGAACTTTTGCGTGCCTTTAAAATTCAAATATAGTTCATTTGAACATATTCCAACAACTTGAAATCATCTGTTCCGAACTTGTTTCGAACTTGTTTTGAACTTACTACTGAAAGTTCGGATAAATATTAACCGTACCAAAAGTGAACTTCACTTGAACTTCGGCGACAGCGGGGCCGGGGAGAAGTTCTCATTCAATTAAATCACTCGAAAATCGAGCCCAGCAGCCACAGCTTGTGTTAATTCCACAAGTACACTTTGTTCCACTATAATATTTGAACGTACTTACTTGCAATCAACGCAAAGGATCCGTATTGTGTGGATCAAAGGCTGCCCACGCAGCGGAAAACTGTTCCCCCCAGGATACCACCGGGGGTTTTTCGGCTGCGCACAAAAATTTTCCAGCTTTGCTGGATGTTTTCACACCCGTCTCACTTGTCACTGCAGCGCACCGGTAATCGACGCAATCGTATTCACTGAAAACCAAGCTGAAAACTTATAATCTTTTCTTGAAGTCGATACACTGGCCTTAATTTATTGCTTTGCACTGCGAACCACAACAAACTGAAAATGTCAAACTGCGTAAGTTCACAAGAAGTTCCACGTGAACTTCTTTCGAACTTTCGACTTCAAATTAACTATTCCAAGTTCAGAGAAAGTTCACACGCGAACCTGATTGAGCTCTACTATATGATATCAGCACATTGAGTAAAATCCCACAGTGCATAACAACACATACATGGAGTAGTGGTTAGGCACCGACTTTCAACGAGGAGATCCCGAGTTCAAATCTCAGTAAGTAAAAAACATCATTATTTCAAGGTATTAGTCAATTTGGATTCCACATGAACTAATGGTTCTTAATAATAAAATACTTTTGAGGACTAAACATTTTTTTTTTCATTTTTTCGAAGTTTATTTTTAAGCTGAATAGCGTTCCTTTCAGCGACACAAGTGTACTTTTTGTGAACTGAAGTTCGGTTAATTACTTAAAAAGTGAGCTGAATAGAATGCTATTCATATACCTTTGAATAGCTGATTAAGCCCAAACATGCTATTTTATCCGAACTTTTGGTTGCTTGGGTATATACTAGCGTCTTAAAATTTTACTCACCCTGCGACTGCCATCGAACCCAAGGTTAAGATTGCGACACTTGTTTGAATCCATTGAAAATCATCGTTCGTATGGGATGTATTCACTTCGGTGTCGATTGCTATTGTTGGATACTCTGGTGGCGGTATTTTGTCTCCTGCTAATGTAGTTGTTGCGAAATTGAACTGTGCCGATGTTTCTCCAGCATCATTGTTAGATGTAATCTTTAGTTCATACCATGTACCAGGTGCGAAATCACAGAATGAAATGTTTTCGTTGCCCCGTTCTACCCCTGATATATCAGAAGAAACTGTTGTCCAGAAAGGAGTATGCAATCGACGATACTCGATGGAAAAATGTGATATAGAGCATCCACCATTATACCAAGAACTGAGTTTTAAATTGAGACACGTAGAATTAGTTGATATTAAATCATTCTCCTCGGGTATTTGCGGCGCTGAAAGAAATTTGAATTTTTAAATGAAACTAGTTTTGAACTATTAGGGTAATTTTCCAATTGTTGCAAACTCGCCTATTATTGCACACTCCATGTTATTCTTATGAGGTGTGCAACAATTGGCGAATTTTTAGCCGTGCAACAATGAATTAATTACATCGGCTGTTTTCCTACTCTCCGCATCGACCAATGTGGCGCTAGCTTCTATGCGCGAAAAATCGCTAAAAGTAAATCGCAAAAATATTGTATGGCGAATAGCATCTAAAGGCAAATTTATCGAAGTGGAATACATTATTCGGAAAAAATATTTGGTAGTGGTTGTGCACAATGGTGACTACTATTAAGCCTACCAAATATTTTATCAGCAAAAGCTTTCTATTTCAAGTAATTCAAGTTTAGATGCTTTTCATCATACAAAATGAAATGGATTTACTCCTGCTGATCAACTGTGGGTGTGCGCCAAGCGGGTAGTCCATTGGAAAATTACCCTAATGCGAATGTACAAATTTCCTAATTTAACAATAGAACAACACATTATGGCTTCAATTGATGCTTGAAACGGCCTTTGGAGAGGAATTGAGTTTGATTGTTGTACAGACGCGCAGACTACAACAGCTTGACACTACCTACCCATGCTGTTGAAGCTGTACGAATTACATATATAAAGCGCTTATATTGGCATCCGTTGCCCTACATAACCCATTAAAGTTGAATTAAAGTGGCAAGCAACTGGTATAATCGTAAATCAACCATAGTGGTGCCACTTCCCACTTTAATTCAACTTTAATAGTTGTTACCAGTTTTATTTTTCTGTTGCATGTTCCGATTTTAACTTGTGAATATTCTCACAATTTTAATGTGCATTTGTGGCGAATACCTTCTAAAGGCAAATTCTTCAAAGTGGAACACATTATTCGAAAAAATATTTGGCAGTGGTTGTGCACAATGGTGACCACTATTAAGCCTACCAAATATTTTTTCGGTAAAAGCTTTGTATTTCAAGTAGTTCAAGTTTAGATGCATTTCGCCATACAAAATTAAATTGATTTACTCCTGCTGATCAACTGTGGCTGCGCGCAAAGCGGGTAGTCCATTGTGACCGGCTTTCCTTCAAACCACATGTAGTGTTTCAATGAATTAACTACATCGGCTGTTTTCCTACTCTCCGCATCGACCAATGTGGCGCTAGCTTCTATGCGCGAAAAATCGCTAAAAGTAAATCGCAAAAATATTGTACGGCGAATAGCATCTAAAGGCAAATTTATCGAAGTGGAATACATTATTCGAAAAAATATTTGGTAGTGGTTGTGTACAATGGTGACTACTATTAAGCCTACCAAATATTTTTTTCAGTAAAAGCTTTCTATTTCAAGTAATTCAAATTTAGATGCTTTTCACCATACAAAATAAAATGGATTTACTCCTGCTGATCAACTGTGGGTGAGCACCAAGCGGGTAGTCCATTGGTGGCTCGAAGCAAGTGTGGCAGCTGCTTCTTCGCCGTGCATGACCAAATAAACCACGATCCTGACGATGTTGATCTGGATGCTCTTCACCATCGTCATATCCAGCTTCAGTATACAATCCGAAAACTGTTTAATATCGGCAATACTGGGTCGCTTCGGAAGGACTGATATGTCCAACACAATACATTTTTTTCTTGTCACTGGCATGATTGCAGAAAACGAAATAAAGCACACAAGAATCGAACGCGTGTTGACTAGCAGAGAGATGGATAGCAACTGACTACCACTTGATTTTCACCATTAGAAATTTACTTATTGGAAGAGTAAGTGAAAGGATTTAGTGCAGATTTTAGGCGGACGACAAGGTGTTCCAAAACACGCTCTATACAAAGGACACGGGATTTACCACAATAGATCAAATCAGTCACAAATTTTGAAAACGACGTATAATCAATGGTGTAGCATTGTTTATACGTCGTTTTCAAAATTTGTTACTGAAATATTGGTCGTAGTGAGTTATGTCACGAACAGAGGAAAAGATGATCTGTGGAGGTGTTCGGCGAACGATGAACAACGAGCTCGCTGCTCTCTACCGCGAACCCGTTGCTTCTGAAAACTGATAAAAGCCGAAAGTACACGGTAAGCAAGGCATATCTTAAGAATGCCCGGTAGCAACTCTGCAAAATTGGTGTTCGCTACATATCCAGTACAAGTAGATGAAAAGTGCAAGGAGAACGTGATCTGGGGTGCTTGATCAAGAATGGGAGCAGCCGCTAACTAAACATTATGGCGTACTATTTATTGTTGACTAAAAAAATTCTGTCGAATTTACATAGGAATCACAGCAAACTTAGAACCTATTCAAACCGAACGCCAGAAATGTACGTATGTTATGTAAATGACTCCGTTCAAGCATCAAATGAGTGAAATTGTTGTCATTCATTAGATGTTTATAAGATAACTTACCCTTCCCCTTTGTCCAAACAATAAGTTCATCGGTTGAAGGTCCTAAACCAACTTTGTTATGGGCATTCATCTTGAAAATATACTGTGAACCACATTTCAGCCCATTTAAAATGTGTGAGTTTTGATCGGATGAAATTGGAATACTTATCCAGTTTCCGCTTGTTGGTCTATAGAACAGATTGTAGCCCTGTATGGGCGCTCCGCTGTCATTTGCGATTTCCCATATGATACCAATGCTGTCATGAGAAGCATATTGTTTGGACAGAAGCGTTATATTCGGCGTTTGTAATACTATGAGCGTATACGATATCTCATCATCTCCGAAAAGATTTTTCGCTGAACATGTATAATTTCCGGAGAGATTGGATTCCACACTATGAATTTTTAAAAATCCTTGGGAAATTGCATAGTATGGACTAAAAGTTACAGGCTGGTCGTTCGTGATCCATCGTGTTCTTGGCGTCGGATTACCAACGGCAATGCACTCCAAAGAAATTGTGGATCTAACGGCCGCTTTGATTGTTTGAGAAAAAGATGCTATTTTTGCCGGTGCTCTGGTACTGGTGGTTTGTGATATCACAGTAGTGGCTTCTCCTTCTCCTTTTGAAGTGGATGCTGTAACCCAGAAGTCATACTTGCGGTTTTCTATTAATCCTCGCACTTCTTGAAGCAACGGACTTTTTCCACCTATACGCACAACGTAGCCTATAAATTGAAAATATCTAATCATTAGTATTATTTATTACATTCGATATTAAAACGGATTTTCATACAAATGATCATATGGGGGTTCATTGTTGCGGGAGTAGCGACTATGGGTGGTCAATCACGTTCAAACAAGCTAACATGGTTGTGGGCTTTGTTACCGACAATAACGGCAACAATGAGAAGCCAAGTATAATCTTAAATGTTTGTTTTGTTTTTGTATTTATATTTGATAGTTGTTTTGCTTAAAGTAAGAATAATAATAATAAAATTCGCTATAAAGATAAATGTTAGAATAATTAAGATGTAAGAAAAAATGTTGGTATTGTTTAAGAAAAAATAATTTGGGAACCCCTGCAACAATATGAAATTACATTCAAATTTGTCATATATTTCCAATGTTTGTCCCCCAATGGAGTACTAGATGGGGTTAGAAAAGGGGAACAAAATTTATATGTCTAAACACGAAATCCGGGATGAAGAGAGATGAAAGAAAATGAAGATGGTGGTAGTCTGGAGAGGAGTTTTGAGGAGCAAAACGGGAAGGTGGAATTTGATCAGTCGATTTCGGAATATTGAGCAGACAAGAAGTTCTAGCAAGGTGTTGGAGTAACTGGTGCGATGGTGATCTCCAAGACGAACCGCGTGAAGAAGTTTGTATCATTTTCCGAGGGACAAGTGCTCCAGTGTTCGGAGTCCCACCGGACCATATTCGCGGGTCAACCATTAGCTACGCGAAATCCTATTCTAATGCTACCCAGTGTGACGTCAACCGGACAAATCTTCCGATGCGGATCACAACTAAGCTTTGGACCACCCTACTCCGGTCCGGTCGAACATCTCGAGATGCACCACGGTCAATCTAGCCGCCCTGCGGCGCGACGCATTAGGCCACCACCGCCGAGAAAAGTTTAGATTCGACCTCCGACGCGTCCACACTGAAGTAGCTTTGATTCGACCTCGATTTGATCCGAAGAACGAAATACAAGTTTATAGTATAGTTTTAGTGAACAAACCGTGTCTTTTTTCTTGTGCCAGTGGAAGCGGAACTACCCGGATAAAAACTAACCATAGGGTGTTTGGTGAAAACCATTCCTGCACCATACAGTGTACCAGCTACAATAAAGTGTATTGTAATGAAATGATTCGTTAAAAGCTTTGCACATTGTAGCTACAATACATTTATATTCGATTTTTATGTAAGAATATACTATACTGTTTTTCTTACGTTTGAACCATTCACTTTTCCGAAACATTATGTTTTCATGCATTTTTAATTATTTATTCAGTTTTAGATTTTTTCCGTGCTTTGTTTTGTTGATGTTTGTGACTTTTTTGATGCAAAGGAAAGGAAAGAGAAAAAAGTGAATAAGTTGATACATCAATTTAAAGTCAATAAAATATTTAAATCAGTGGTAAACCAGATGTCCTAAGAACTGCAGATCTAAGAGATATGGCGGTCTAGGTAAGTAGAGTGCGATGAGAGAAATACGAATGCACGTCAATCCGGAAAGATGCAGGTCAGATTACCGTAAATCAGTGGATGAGTTTAACACTATTCGTTCTGTATTTGCATTTAGGGGAGTTTTCTCCTCTTCTCTCATGTGAACTTGCCTTCGACCACAATCGAATCAAATGCGATTGACAAACTTTATCTTTTACGTAGAGCCATCTTTAACATATGGACTGGACTGAACACTGAAATGACTTGCAATATAGGTTTGTCTGCGGGTTCGCTTTTTAACCTAACTTGTATTTGAATCGAACTTGACAGTTTTCTCATGAGTTGTTATGTATTTCAAGTCAAACTGGTGCCTCAATATTGCAATAACGGTTAAGCACGCTGTAATGATACTTATGTACCTCGTCACCCACTTCATGCAACTACATTAGTGGTCTAATAACACCTAGCGCGCTCGGCATAGTTCCATCATGCCGCTCAAAGTGTTGCCACAAATAATGCTTAGTTTGCAAAACTCAGTTATCTGGCTGGTGGGGCATGGGAGCCTAAGCTTCAACTGTTAATGCAATCAGAGACTACTTAGACTTAGACGTGGGCGATCATATATATGAAGGGTTATCCAAAACGCTCTGGAGAATTCCCAAAGCGCATTCTAATAAATCTAGTAAGCCTAAGATGTCATTGACAGGAGGGAAATGACAATGATAATATAACATTATATGGTTTATGTAATGTAAAACAATACAACATAACAAAAGAGAACCATTCCAAAACCATTTGATTAAATGTATAACCAGTAGTGAAATTACAATTAAAAACAATTTATTTACGGCACATTTTATTGTTTGAAACCATGTATGTATCATACAATGAACAGTATACTTAAACCCACGTATCAGTATTTAGAACAATTCATTAACAATATAATGTATGGTTTTGCAAAAAAATATATATGGAGAAAAATATTTTTTTATCTTGTTACGATACTTAACAACCTGTATAATATATTGTAAAAATCTTATTTACAATATACGGTATGGTGTCTACATTACATCTTATTGTTTTTGTATTGTTTATTTTTACAGTGGTGTCTTTTGTAAAAATATGGTTCTAAAACAGTACTGTTACAATACAACGTTCGGTTTTTCTACTGTATTTTTTATTCGGGTAATACAGTCCACCTAACAATCGAGCTACCGGTCCGAATTCCGATCACCCGCAAAATCCCCGTTTCACGACGGAATATATGGTCCTAACGAACCGGATCGAATCAGTGCCGCGAGAAGCTGCAGCCGCAGCTGTGTTGTCGTCCATCAGCCGATGGGACAACGCCATCCGATTACTATCGCCGATGCAGTATTTCTGTCGAGAGGAAATGCTGTCGTTCCCGCCCCAGTAGCTAGATCCCGAAATCACAGGCAAACCGACTTTTCCGTGGCCTGCATTGGCGAAGAAAATGCGGTGTTAATTTCCAGAAAATGTAAAGTAATGTGCAAGTGAAATTTCGGAACGAATTGAATCCGAAAGTGAATCGCGCGCGCGTGAAGTGATTCCCATCCCGAAAATGGTCAACATTGCACGATTGTTCGCCCAACGCAACCTTGTCGAGGAGGAAGTGAAGGAGCTAAAGCGGAAGATTTGTGAAGATGGTGTTTTTCAACCGAGTTTGGCACAGGGAAAGCTGTACGAAAAACAAGTCCAGTGCCACTACAGGGAGTATCGACGAGTCCCAAGTAGCAATTTCAATTCCTTTTAGATTTGATTATTTTTATGGAAGCTTTATCACAGCATGACCAATTTATGGAACATTGTAGTTGTTTTTATCAAGAGAAAACAATCTTCGTTCGTTTGCGGTTTCTAAGTTGTCTTCAAGTTGATTTTGAAATTCGCGCATAAAACAACTGAATTTACAAGACCATTAAGTCTAACTATAAGTTTTAAGGCGTATTTGAAGTTATTTTCAACACATAACATCAACATATTTTATTAAAAGTTTATGCTTCATTTATTCAAGTGCATTTCATCTGACTAATCCTCCTTTAAAAACTTCTTGAAGCCTTCTATTCTTGAGCTAGAGCCATTACTCTGTAACAAGAACTATGCGAAATAATAATAAGACAAGGAACTATTTTTCAATCCAAATAATGAATGTAACAAATTGGTTGAAAAACCGCGTTCTCATGATAATATAATCACATAAACGGTTGTATACCATTTCACCGAAAACCATTTCGCGGAATTTTTTTTCGCGGTGTAACATTTCGCGGAATGCACCATTTCGCCGAAGTACCATTTCGCGGGAACGACTTTTCGCGGAATGCACTGTTTCGCAGAATACCATTTTGCGGAATTTAATACTTTGCAAATAATAATGGAATAACACATTATTTTCTCTGCTAAACTTTACTAGCTCCATCACCGATTCATGCGCAATCATAATCACTTTAGTTCTACGATTGTACTAATTGATGTTAAATCTATTGCTTTTCTGAATAAAAATTTACGCGGGGGGGGGGGGGGGGGGTAGAGAAGTTCCAAAAAAATGACCACGTGGTTTATGGACAGCCCCTAATCTCCTTCGGCCTGGCCTTATGACGCAGAATCATAATTCAGGAACTGAATCTGCTTATCAGCTTCCACACTTTCCCCTTTATCGATTGAAAGCATTGTAATTATGCGTAATTATGCCAAAATGATTCTATTTGTAAACAGTGTGACCGCGTAACCCATAAGCCAAGTAACACTCCTTAGTGATAACTTTACCAGATTTCTCTTTTATTTATTGTTTGTATGTTCTGAATAACTCAAACTGTTGTAAAAGATAACAGAAAAAAAAAAATTGTATTACAGGTTTTTCCATCTTTCAAACAAACGCTGTTTTTAACAGATATGCTATTATGTTCAATACGATACTTCTCCTTCATCTGGTCAAATCTGTTCTTTCATAAATTGTATGCATTATACTTATTTTGGCATAACAGCTAAATTAACATTATCAGAGAATTTCCCTTCTTTCATACATAGGCTGTTCTTTCGAAGTATACTGCTACTAAATGATTTTTTTATATGAAGCATTCCATTTTTCATGTGCTCACGCAGAAAAATATCAGTGGGTTAAACCTAAGAACGCATTGTTTAGAATCTATCACTTGGATACGCTTCAAATCAAAGCATTATTTTATTTCGTTCTATTCCAACATATTTTTGAAACAACAAATGTCTTTGTTTAACATAACATCGGTGCTTGATTTTTTTTTCTATGCATTTAAATTGCATCAATAATACAAATTTGTAGAAACAAAAATATTTATGAGTCATGGCCACCATCCTATATTTGCAAGATAAGTGGTTATTTTTTGTTTATCCTTCAATTACTGAAAGTATTGAGTTGAAGAGTTTGCCAATTTATTGAAAAGCTTCAGCTCTTTGAATTTTGTTTCATACCTTATGAAGGTGAGTTTACAACTGATGCCTTTCATGTTACTAATATTGATTATAATTTCAGCCAGAATGTTTCTAAGAGATTGAATAAAATTTCACAGAAGCAGAAAAAAAACTGATAAAGCTTGCTGAAGGTAATATGTAAATTAGTTGAATCTTCTGGCGAATTAATATGTTCTGCCGAGACTCAACTGCTACATGGCATGCACATTTGTGTAAACTTCGTAGTTTGTTCCAATATCTTCTACAAATAAATGTTTGTTTATGAATAAACAAAAACGCATCTCACTTATAACGATGCAGTAATTTTAAAGCATGGCGTTTTTTGAAACAATAAACGCGGTATTTTGTTTCGATATGATTCTTTGTATTGCTTTAAAAAATTTCTTTTATAGGTTCAACAAACCATGTTTTAGTTTCAACAAATTTTTCCTTTTGATTTTGACAGCTAGCCATTTTCATGCATTTTTAGGAACAACAAATTTTATTGTTGTTATCATTCTGCTTGTTTGTTGAATCAACAAAATTTACCGGTAAGCCCTGAGACAACAATAAAATTTGTTGAATCCATGCACAATTCTTGTGGTTTTACAATATATTTCTCTGCGTGCTGATTTGAATTTTGAATCTCATCATGATGTTGTCTCTCGATAAATTAAATTGTTTGCTCTTATTAACGATTTTCCGCGAAACGGTACATTCCGCCAAATGGTTTTCGGCGAAACGGTGCATTCCGCGAAATGGTTCATTCCGCCAAATGTCATTCCGCGAAATGTTACACCGCGAAAAGGAATTCCGCAAAATGGTTTTCGGCGAAATGTTATACAATCCACATAAACATGTTTGCTCACTGATAATGAATTAACTACATCGGCTGCTTTCCTACTCTCTACATCGACCAATGTGGCGCTAGCTTCTATGCGCGAAAAATCGCTAAAAGTAAATCGCAAAAATATTGTATGGCGAATACCATCTAAAGGCAAATTCTTCAAAGTGGAACACATTATTCGAAAAAATATTTGGTAGTGGTTGTGCACAATGGTGACCACTATTAAGCCTACCAAATATTTTTTTCGGGAAAAGCTTTGTATTTCAAGTAATTCAAGTTTAGATGCATTTCGCCATACAAAATTAAATTGATTTACTCCTGCTGATCAACTGTGGGTACGCGCAAAGCGGGTAATCCATTAGTGTATGGATAGTTCCATATGACAACAAAAAATAAAATGTTGATTTGCAATCAAAGTACGGATCGATTTAATTACAAATTTACTTCAAATTAATAAGTGTATACGCCCTTTTGAAAAGTTCAAAATTTCTACTGAAAAAGCAAATTAACGAAATATTTTGATAGTACAGATCACAGAAAACGAAAAGAAATTATAAAAATATTTTCGTCCGCGTGGTTATATGGAAATCGCCCAAAGTGCACTGTGTTGTAAGATGCGTGTCCAGGAAAAAAATACAATGTTTTGTTGTTGAGGCGACTACACTTTCGTCGAATTTACTGCAATGCATTGAAACTTCAATTATGTTTCAGGGAACTTGTTAGATTATGGGCCCAGTGGCGCGGCGCGAGTGAGAGGAAACTGCAGTGAATCGAAAAGAAAATAGTGATATTCGCGTTGACCGTCGCGTTGAATCCCTGTTTAACAACAGAATGGCGGAGGCGAAAATCCAATTCGATCGGTTGAATAACTTCCACTGGGCAAGTTGGAAGTTTCGAATGGAGTTGCTGCTGGTAAACGATGATTTGTTTGAAGTGGTGACGACGTAAAAGCCAGCTGAGCCCCCCGTCGGATAGACAGCGAGAGATGGTAAAGCAAGGGCTACGATCGGTTTGGCGTTGGACAACGATTAGCTGTGCCATGTGATGGGTGCTGCCTCGGCATATGATATGTGGAATTCGGTGAAAGGATATCACGAGCGCGGTTCTCTCACGAACAAAATTTACGTTTTCCGGAAGCTCTGTTCATTGAAGTTGACGGAAAGCGGAGACATGGCCAAGCATTTGATGGAAGTAGCAGAGTTAGTGCACCGGCTAGTGGCTTTAGGCGAGGGGCTACAAGAGCACTGGATAGTGGCCATCATTCTGTCTAGTCTTCCTGCAAGCTACGATGCTCTCATTACAGCGTTGGAGTGTCGTCCAATAGAAGAGCTGAAACAGGCCTATGTGAAGGGTAAGCTGCTGGACGAGTGGAAACGAAAGAGCGAAAATATGGATTCGGACATGGCCGATGATAAGGCATTGAAAGCAGCTAGCTGTTCGTGGCCGGAGCTCGTACAAATATTAAAAGCTGTGATAAAAACGAGAAGAGTAAGAAGAAGTGTTACTGTTGCCAACAATGAATTAACTACATCGGCTGTTTTCCTACTCTCCGCATCGACCAATGTGGCGCTAGCTTCTAAGCACGAAAAATCGCTAAAAGTAAATCGCAAAAATATTGTATGGCGAATTCCATCTAAAGGCAAATTCTTCAAAGTGGAACACATTATTCGAAAAAATATTTGGTAGTTTTTGTGCACAATGGTGACTACTATTAAGCCTACCAAATATTTTTTCGAGAAAAGCTTTGTATTTCAAAGAATTCAATTTACATGCATTTCGCCATACAAAATAAAATTGATTTACTCCTGCTGATCAACTGTGGCTGCGCACAAAGCGGGTAGTCCATTGGGACATTTTTGGCGGGGCTGTCCAAAACTTCATGTGAGTGACGATGAGGACGATGAAGAAGCAAAAGTGTCGATGGCGCGCAAGACACGGTAGCAGATTCATGATGAGCGGAATATTTGTTTTGCGTAGAAAGACAGGGCTCACACTGAGGAGGAGTGTTGAGTGTGCAGTGATCGCCTTGCATTTAGATAAACTGGCATCACTGCCATTAGCGAATGAAGACACATCCGAGTGTATGTTGTGATTTGTTTATGTTTAGCTTTTAGTATTAAGAGAACCGTTTCACAAGAAACTTCAATATATCATCTTTCCAATCACTATTTTTTTGCGTGTAGTATTTTTTTGCGGTTGAGCGAGAGTTCCTCATTTCGGTGGTCGGCCAACACGCAGGAGCAGTCGTCACCAATACAATCACATTCCGGCGGTTTATAGAGATAAGTGACATTTCAACACACGTACACCAGCGCAAATTTTTCCTCACACAAAATTGCACGCTAATTTAAAGGCTATTCAAATTGCATATGATCTGGGATAGCACTTTGTAGGCAGCATTCAAAATAGTGATCACCCTGAAGTTCTCACATTCCAAATGGTCGCCTTTCTTGTGTATGGGGCTGATAACCCCTTCTTTCCACTCCTCCGGTAGCTGTTCGGTTTCCCAGATCCTGACTATCAGCCGATGCAGACAGGTGGCCAACTTTTCTGGGCCCATCTTGATGAGTTCAGCTGCGATACCATCCTTACCAGCTGTTTTGTTGGTTTTGAGCTGGCGAATGGCATCCTTAACTTCCCTCAGCGTGGGAGTTGATTCATTTCCGTCCTCCGCTGCACTGGCGTCGTCGTTTCCTCCGTTGCCGTGGGCTCCCGTGCCTACGTTCTCCACGCCGTTCAGGTGCTGATCGAAGTGCTGCTTCCACCTTTCAATCACCTCACGTCCGTCCGTCAAGAGGCCTCCGTCTTTATCCCTGCATATTTCGGCTCGCGGCACGAAGCCGTTGCGGGATGCGTTGAGCTTCTGATAGAACTTCCGTGTTTCCTGGGAACGGCACAGCAGTTCCATTTCTTCACACTCCGCTTCTTCCAGGCAGCGCTTTTTCTCCCGAAAGAGGCGGGTCTGCTGTTTTTGCTTCTGTTTGTAACGTTCCACGTTCTGTCGAGTCCCTTGTTGCAGCATTACCGCCCTCGCTGCGTTCTTCTCCTACAAAACCGTTCTGCACTCTTCGTCGAACCATTCGTTCCGTCGATTCCGTTCCACGTACCCGATGGTGCTCTCGGCTGCGTCTTTTGATAGCTGCTTTCACTGTACTCCAGCAGTCCTCTAGAGGGGCCTCATCGAGCTCGCCCTCGTCTGGCAACGCGGCCTCGAGATTCTGCGCGTACGCTGAGGCGACATCCGGTTGTTTCAGTCGCTCTAGGTTGTACCGTGGCGGTCGCCGGTACCGTACATTGTTGATGACGGAGAGTTTTGGGCGCAGTTTGACCATCACCAGATAGTGGTCGGAGTCGATGTTGGCGCCATGATAGGTCCTGATGTCGATAATGTCGGAGAAGTGCCGTCCGTCAATCAGAACGTGGTCGATTTGAGATTCCGTCTGCTGTGGTGATCTCCTGGTGATCAGGTGTAACGATAAGGGAGGCTGTGTTGGAGAAAGATGCTACGTTTGGCTATGTTTTTAGAGGCGGCGAAATCAATGAGTCGTAGGCCGTTTTCGTTCGTCTGCTGGTGGGCGCTGAACTTACCAATCGTCGGTCTGAATTCCTCCTCCTGGCCTACCTGAGCGTTCAAATCTCCTATGATGATCTTGACTTCGTGGCTTGGGCAGCGATCGTACTCGCGTTCGAGCTGCGCGTAAAATGTGTCCTTGTCATCATCAGTACTTCCGGAGTGTGGGCTGTGCACGTTTATTATCTTGAAGTTGAAGAATCGGCCCTTGATCCTCAACCTGCACATTCTTTTGTCGATCGGCCACCAACCGATCACGCGCCTCTGCATATCACCCATCACGATGAAAGCTGTTCCCAGCTCGCGTGTGTTGCCGTAGCTCTGGTAGATGGTATGATTACCTCTAAACGTTCGCACCATGGATCCTGTTCAACACACCTCCTGCAGCGCTACGATGCCGAACCCGTGGTCCTTCAGTAGATCGGCGAGTATGCGGGTGCTCCCAATGCAGTTGAGAGATCGGCAGTTCCACGTACCGAGTTTCCAATCGCAAGTCCTTTTTGTTCGCTGGGGTCATTGCCGTTGGTCTCGGTTCGTATTATGCTGTTGCTGATTTTTCGTTACAATGGTTTTTACGGCTGGCTCGTAGGGCCTGACACCAACCCCCTGAGGTGTGATGCGACGAGCCGGGCTCAACAGCCGGGGAACGATTTTCACAAAATCCGGTCAATTTGTGTGCTTTGCAGACGACATGGACATAATGAATTAACTACATCGGCTATTTTCCTACTCTCCGCATCGACCAATGTGGCGCTAGCTTCTATGCACGAAAAATCGCTTAAAATAAATCGCAAAAATATTGTATGGCGAATACCATCTAAAGGCAAATTCTTCAAAGTGGAACACATTATTCGAAAAAATATTTGGTAGTGGTTGGGCACAATGGTGACCGCTATTAAGCCTACCAAATATTTTTTTTCGGGAAAAGCTTTGTATTTCAAGTAATTCAAGTTTAGATGCATTTCGCCATACAAAATTAAATTGATTTACTCCTGCTGATCAACTGTGGCTGCGCGCAAAGCGGGTAGTCCATTGCAAGAACATTTGGAACGGTGGCAGAGCTGAACACCCGCCTGAAACGCGAAGCAGCAAAGGTCGGACTGGTGGTGAATGCCTCAAAAACAAAGTACATGCTGGTAGGCGGAACCGAGCACGACCGGATCCGTCTGGGTAGTAGTGTTACGATAGACGGGGATACTTTCGAGGTGGTGGAGGAATTCGTCTACCTCGGATCCTTACTGACGGCTGACAACAACGTGAGCCGTGAAATTCGGAGGCGCATCATCAGCGGAAGTCGGGCCTACTACGGGCTCCAGAAGAAACTGCGGTCGAAAAAGATTCACCCACGCACCAAATGCACCATGTACAAAACGCTAATAAGACCGGTGGTTCTCTACGGGCACGAGACATGGACTATGCTCGAGGAGGACCTGCAAGCACTCGGAGTTTTCGAGCGACGCGTGCTAAGGACGATCTTCGGCGGTGTGCAGGAGAACGGTGTGTGGCGGAGAAGGATGAACCACGAGCTCGCTGCACTTTACGGCGAACCCAGCATCCATAAGGTGGCCAAAGCCGGAAGGATACGGTGGGCAGGGCATGTTGCAAGAATGCCGGATAACAACCCTGCAAAGCTGCTGTTTGCAACCGATCCGGTTGGCACAAGAAGGCGTGGAGCGCAGAGAGCACGATGGGCGGACCAGGTGGAGCGTGACCTGGCGAGCATTGGGCGCGACCGAGGATGGACAACGGCAGCCACAAACCGAGTATTGTGGCGTACTACACAAGTTTACAAGATAAAACGAAAGTCGTGAACTTCTGTCAACGACCAAAATTTTTGAAGCACAATTTAGTGCTGATTTCGAAACTGACCTTCAAAAAATTTTAAGTAGAACAGTTTTTGAGTTTTAGCTCAATATCGAGTTTTGCAACTTTTCAAAATATGTAATTTACTAAAATCCAAATATATTGCGTTTTGTTCAAAAATTTTTTAAATCTTTTTCCATAAATGAAAAGTTGAATACAATACCATTCGATTATCTGAATATAGGTTTTGCGTCAGATTGATGAAATTCAAGATATTGGCGAGTTTTAGGGACGATCTTCCTAAAATTTAGCAAAATTCCCAAATTTTTTTGAAGAAATTTATTTTTTTCAATAAGAAAAAACCAACTTAAAAATTCTTTCTCGACGTTTATTTAACATATCATATGTAGGCAAGTTACAGTAAAAATTTCAGATCAATCGGAGCATTGATTACGGAGAATGAGATGTTTGAAGTGAGCGACTTTGCTTAAACATAGAACAAAAATCGATTTCAAATCATCAACTTTGTATGGAAAGTCGAAAAAATTTCCGCTCTACTGTAATTTTTTTCTTTCGCGTTTTCGAACTCAGGGCATGATTCTACACCAAAAATGATCATCGGCTTACCGAGTTCAAAAATGCTGTAAACTAGTGCTATTGTTGATTATGTCTTGTCTTAATGATGTTGAACAAATAAATGTATGTATCAAATTGCATATGCAAAAATTCCCCTATCGAATTGGAAAAAATGGGTAAATTATGATAAAACTAACTTCCGGGGTAAGAGTGCAAATGTTTTCCTCACAGTTTCACAACTACATCTACAAAAAAAGGCACGCATACATATGAACGTGATTACCACTATAGTGGTTTCGCAGCGCGATGTCACGAACACTAATGCAAATCTACTGGTTGAAAATATGTCCATTTGATTTTGCTGGGAACAGCTGATCTTTGTTTACTATTTTCAACCAGTAACTCAAGTGGTGTTCGTGTAATGCAGCGTGTACGTACACGCAACACTACTAAAAGCAGAAACCACTATTCAAACTGTTATCAATTTGGACAGCCTAAAATATTTGTATTACCGAACAAAGGAAAATTTCAATTCAAACTAGAAATCAGTTTGTCACTATAGTAAACTAAATACATAATCGTTTGATTTTAACTAGAATTTAATAGTGCTTACAATTTATTTCTCTGCGTGGTATACAAATCTGAAGTGGTATAGCACTTAACTTGACTGTTAGCATAAGTTATTCATAAATGAACCTCTAAATTGATAATTTTGTAAGAACAATCGGTTTAATTTGGAATACTTTCAACAATTAATATTGTAGACCAGATGGATACTCACTTTTAGGTGGTACAATTTTGCCATTTTCTTTGCTGAAAATAGTATAATGAGAAATGATCCCATTGGCGTGATGTGGCTTCAACCAAGAAACTAAAATTGAATCGGCAGTTAATGTCAGGGCTTTGATACCAGACGGTGCATCAGGTACTGAAAATATTTAGATGTGTTATAGTCATAGTCTTTTATGGTATAAATAAACAGTATTACCGTCTTCTTCAGTGGCACAGTATATCGGAGCGCTGGCCATTCCATCTCCTGATAATGTGAAACTCAGGACCTGAATGGAGTAATTCGTTGCTTTGAAAAGAGCCTGTAAGTATGTTTCTAAATTGGATGTCCTCTTAATGTCGTAGGGAAGAATGAATTCATCTGCAATTGCGCATTTTCAGTAATTAATTCCGAATGAACAATAATATGAGAACGTACTATTGTTAGCTAGTGGCCGAAACAACACTTTATATCCTCTCAATATGCCGTTGTGATACTGAAGAAGTGGCTCCTGCCAGACGATTTTAATGCTTTGAGAGGATAGGCTTTGGCAGGTAACATTTTGAGGCGGAGCTTCTGGAATATCTTCTAAAGTAGTACCATAAGTAATTGGACTCCATGGTCCAGCCGACATAGTGTTGAACGTTCGTATTTTTACAGCATATCTGGTAAACTTTTTTAAACTAGAGATGGACATTTTCGTAGTAGCCCAACCATTTGCAGTGAATGTCAAATTTGTTGCATTGTTATTTTCTATGTAGTTGATATTTTGTTTCTCCTCAACACAACTTATTATATAGCCTAGAAGTTCCCCATTCCATGAGTTTTTGTTAGGAATATTCCAAGTCACAATGAGCTCTCCCCTTCCACCGGGTTTTATTTTTAAATTACTAGGAGGTTCAGCTGGTGCTTCTTCATGTGTTTTCACCACTATAGGATTAGTAAAGGTTGAACTCTCAATCTCATTAATCGCCAGCATTCTCATTAAATACTGTGTAGCTGGATGCAGTCCTATAACATATGCCTCATCGCGCGTGCTGCTTTCAATACTGTTGGAGATAAAAAAAAATAGACTACATGAATGATGCTTTGTCTAAATGAACCCTAATATTATCTGACGGTTACGTAAGAGGTTTCCTTTTCTCTATTATTTATTAAACACATTCATGTAACATAATGGCTTACCGCCTCTTAAATAGCAAAAGTTGGTATAATTTTATTGGCAATGATGCTTCCGTACAATGCAAAAATACAATTCCACCAATAAATGTTTCCTCTTGTTGAGCTCCAAGAGTTTTTTGGTTTTATAAGCATTTGGTGTTATAAACCGTTTTGACTGGTTGCAATTTTTGACATCCATCCAATTGGATATTACCCTCCGCTCAGCCCAGCATTTCAGGTCCATTTTTATTGTATAGTTTGGGTAATTGATCCGATCATGGAGGAGTTAAGCGCTGGGTTCATGTTTAAACCACAATTGTATCGCCCCAAGCAAACTTTTTACATGGATTGAATTGAAAATAATAAAATCCATCCTTAATCTACGGGAAAATAACGAAATATTGCCACTTTGATGTTGTTATGAGCATTTTATTCGTTTTTATCTGAAAGATCATTGTGTTCCTAATGTTGCGGTATGTGTTCCTATTGTTGCGGTATTTTGTTCCTATTGTTGCGGTATCCCATTGAAATCATATGGGATACCGCAACATTAGGAACACTACCGCAATAATAGGAACACAGCAGCAAACACATTTATGAAAATATTTTTTTAAAATAGGTTTTTGGGCAAATCTTAAGCAAACAAATGGTGCAATCTCATAATTTAAGCACCATACATCTATTAAAAATACCTTTTGGTAACATTTCAGTCGAAAAAGTGCTCAATTGCCATTACCGCAACAATAGGTACTACCGCAACGATGGGAACAATTACCCTTGATATACCGCAGAATGGTTCTGGAACCACTTTTAGAAAGCTCGTCTGCCTTGTGTAGCCTTTCACTTTCGGAAAAAGTTACAAATTGGCATGTGTCAGACGAAGTTTCTTTGTCTGATCACAATCAAATATTGTTTCAATATGAGGCTGGTCACCAACTCATAGAAACTACAAGAAATCCCAGAAAAACAAACTGGGAGCAAACTTATATCGGGAATAGATAGTTTAAATGACATTCCAAATTCTCGTTATGCTAGCAAGACTTGGATCGTCTAATCAATTCATATGACCTGAACCATTTTGTAGCATGTCTGGATGTTCTCTCAGAATGGAGTTTAAAGCTTAAGAACAGCAAAAAATAAAATCCGTTTGGGAAAACACCACAACTGCGAGGCAGTCTAAGCGTTTTATAAAGCCAAACGTTGCAAACACTCGCAAAATTCTAGAACTTTCCAAAAAAGATATTAGTACTTTAACTGGCCTCTTAACAGGTCATTGTCCGAGCCGATATCATCTGAAGGTTATTGAAAAACTTCAAGATGATGTATATCGCTTGTGCGGCATAGATACAGAAGACTCGGAACATTTGTTATGCCGTTGTCCGGCAGTTTTAACTAAAAGAATTAGGTTCTTCGACAACGGGCTGATAGAACCCTTCGATGTTTGGAGGACAAACCCAAATACGGTGGTCCAATTCATACGAAGTGTGGCACCGTGTTGGGATATCGCTTCTGGTCAAAGTCTGGTTATTACCAATACCAATGGCGATACGTCGACTTGACAAAGCTAAATAAAAATGGGGCATACGTCACAATAAATCTATCAACTGGTCGCAGTGACTTAGATACCCAACAAGGAATAAAAAAAATCTGAGAAATTACAAATATTTGAATATCTGTTTTATCGCGAAAAGTAAATCGCAAAAATATTGTATGGCGAATAGCATCTAAAGGCGTATTTCTCGAAGTGTAACACATTATTCGAAAAAATATTTGGTAGCGGTTGTGCACAATGATGACCGGTTTGAAACCTACCAAATATTTTTTTTTGGTAAAAGCTTGTCATTTCGAGAAATTCGAGTTTAGATGCTTTTCGCCATACAAAATAAAATGGATTTACTCCTGCTGATCAACTGTGGCCGCGCGCCAAGCTAGTAGTCCATTCTACTATATTCAACTGATTGCCGTTGCGCTGCTTTCACTTTCTACCCTATCATGGTAGAATGATGAACACGAGGATGTTGATTAGCATGGGACACGCTTGTATGGAAAAAATAAATCCTCGCTCCAGTCGAGTTTTTAGGTCCCATGTGAGCTGTACAAAATTTCGGCGCAATCGGTGAAACTATAATTTAGCGAAAGCGGTTCAAAGTTTGCATAGGATTTACTATGGGAAGAGTAATCGTTTTAAATAAAAAATCCCAGAGGTCGCCCTTTGTCTCCTTAATGAATGAATTGACTACAGCTGTTTTCCTAGTCTCCGCATCGACTAATGTGGCGCTAGCTTCTATGCGCGAAAAGTCGCTTAAAGTAAATCGCAAAAATATTGTATGGCGAAAAGCATCTAAAGGCAAATCTATCGAAGTGGAATACATTATTCGAAGAAATATTTGGTAGTGGTTGTGCACAATGGTTACAACTATTAAGCCTACCGATTATTTTTTCAGCAAAAGCTTTCTATTTCAAGTAATTCAAGTTAAGATGCTTTTCACCATACAAAATAAAATGGATTTACTCCTGCTGATCAACTATGGGCGTGCGCCAAGCTAGTAGTCCATTAACTACATCGGCTGTTTTCCTACTCTCCGCATCGACCAATGTGGCGCTAGCTTCTATGCGCGAAAAATCGCTAAAAGTAAATTGCAAAAATATTGTATGGTGAATAGCATTTAAAGGCAAGTTTATCGAAGTGGAATACATTATTCGAAAAAATATTTGGTAGTGGTTGTGCACAATGGTGACTACTATTAAGCCTACCAAATATTTTTTCAGTAAAAGCTTTCTATTTCAAGTAATTCAAGTATAGATGCTTTTCACCATACAAAATAAAATGAATTAACTACATCGGCTGTTTTCCTACTCTCCGCATCGACCCATGTGGCGCTAGCTTCTATGCGCGAAAAATCGCTAAAAGTAAATCGCAAAAATATTGTATGGCGAATACCATCTAAAGGCAAATTCTTCAAAGTGGAACACATTATTCGAAAAAATATTTGGTAGTGGTTGTGCACAACGGTGACCACTATTGAGCCTACCAAATATTTTTTCGGGAAAAGCTTTGTATTTCAAGTAATTCAAGTTTAGATGCATTTCGCCATACAAAATTAAATTGATTTACTCCTGCTGATCAACTGTGGCTGCGCGCAAAGCGGGTAGTCCATTGATTTACTCCTGCTGATCAACTGTGGGTGTGCGCCAGACGGGTAGTCCATTCAAATCGATCAACGCTTCTAGTAGAAAAATAATCATTTATGAAACTTTTCTTCGAAGACCGCAAAACGAATGAATGCTTGTGGAAAAATAATAGAGTTAATAAATATATATATATATATATATATATATATATACATATATATAATATATATATAATATATATATATATATATATATATATATATATATATATATATATATATATATATATATATATAATATATAATATATATATAATATATAATATATATATATAATATATAATATATATACAGGGTGACTGGTAATTCGTGTTACACCCGAAAGGAGGTGAAAGTAGACCATATTTGCAGCAAAAAATTGTTCTACAGATAGGTCCGAAAATCACTGCTAAGTGAGTTATTCAAAAATTAGTGTAATTAAATTACCCCATCTTTAAACATCTCTAACTCAGAAACTACGAACCTTATAATCAATCTTAGCGCATGGATAGAAAGCCTAAAGCTTTGTCTTTTAATGCTCTTTGGACAGGTAATTGATAAAAAGTCATTTAAGTGCTGAAATTTTGACTTTTATGTAAAAAGTGCCTGAAAATGTACCCCTTTTTTACCTTTTTTGATAGTTTACTCGTGAAAAACGTGATAAATGCGAGAAATGTTCTTCTACAAAACATTCATTTTTTGATACGCTACCAAACTGCCTTTTGGTGCAACATTGTATCTTTCATAGTTTTGTCACAATCTTGAATTCAAAATGTTGTGAAATAAATCAATGTTTTTATTGCAATACTGTCTGGCAACCCTACACGTTTGCTTGCTGTTGGTCGTCGTGCGCATGGCAACGAAGTCCAGCGTCGCGGCGGTGGTCATCGTTTGACAGAGGCAACAGTGAACGGCAAATTGCGCGCAATGTTTATTAATCAATCTCAAGGCATCCTTTTCTATGGGTGGGTGAAGATTCAATTCGCCTAGATGCCATACACCCAAACCCACTCACTGGTGGAATTTAGCTAGATCATACCGCTGGGTGGCACCGTTTTAAGGGATATTCAAACCTACGGGCCGGGACTGGGTCCGGACCGGGGCCGAGACTCGATAGGGCTTTTGTTGCTTCGTTCTCACTGCACACAATGCTCACCGGGCTATAGCGCCTTCAATTTATGTTGCGCGAACGCACGCACATTATAAACGATTGTCATTTATTTTTGTTTTTGTTCCTGCGCACTGTCTCCAGTGTGTTTGATGTACATTCATCCAGAACATTCTTTTGTAATTTCTACAGGAATCTGGGATTCCTCCAGCTTTTTTTTATGATTTCCCTTGGAGTGCTTTCTGGGACTCTCCCGTAGTTCTTTCTGGAAAACCTCTAATGAGATTCTTCTAGGAGTCCTTCCTGGTATTTCTCCAGCTACTCCGTCTGGGTTTTTGTCCTGAAGTTCTACTAAAATTTGGTTTAGATTTTTTTCTACAGAAATTCCTCCAGCAGTAGCTTCCCACAGTTCCCACTGAAAATAAAAGTTCAACGGGAAGCCCTCCTGAAGTTCCTGAGAGTGAGTCCAGGAGCTCCCCAGGCATTCCTCCAGGGCACCCCCAAAAAATACCAAGGGAATTTCTTTAGAAGTAGCCCAAGAATTCCTCCAGCATTTGTCGTAGAATCCCCCTAGGATTTTACTGGGAATTTCTCCATTATAACTCTGGAAATTAATGCAGGAGCTATTGATCAGCTCTCCAGCAATAATGCATGCTTATCTTCAGGATTTTTCCCGCAAATTACTGAAGGACTCAAAGGATTTCTCCAGAAATTCCTGCATTAATACCACCAGGACTTCCTCAAGGAATTCCTCCAAAAAATCCTCCACGATTTCAACTAAAAATTCTTCCAGTAGTTCTTCCAGGAATAACTCCAGGAATTCATCTCGAAATTCCTACAGGAATTTTTCCAGGAATTTCTTTTCAAAAATTGTAGAAGGGATTCCATCAGGAATTCTTCCAGGGATTCCACAAGACAATTTTTCAATAAATTGCTCCAAGACTTCTCTAGGAATTCCTGCAGGGATTCATCTAGGAATTCTTCTGACGATTCCTCTAGATTTTTTTCCAAGGTGTCCCCCATGAATTCTTCCAGTTATACCTCCATGAGTTCCTGCAGGAGTTCATCCCAAAATTCTACTAGGAAATCCTGCAGGGATTCCTCCAAGAATTCCTCCAGAAAATCCTCATGGGATTCCTTCAGGAATTCCTTCAAGGAATTCTCCCGTAAATCATCCAGAGATGCCTCCAGGGATTCCTTCAAGGGTTCATTCAGAAATTCCTCCTGGGATTCCTCCATAAACTCCTCCTGGGATTCCTCCATAAGTTCCTCCTGTAATTGCTGCAGGAGATTCTCTAGAGGTTCATCCAAGGATTCCTCTCGAATTCCTTCCAGAATTTATCCCAGAATATTCCTCTAGGAATTTCTACAGGGAGTTCTTCAAAAATTCCTCCAGAAAGTACTTCAGGCATTTCTCCAAGAATTACTTCATGAATTTCTCCATAAATTATTCCAGGAATTCCTCCAGAAATTACTTCAGGTACTACTCCAGGAGTTCCTCCAGAAATTTCTCCGGAAATTCCTCAAGGAATACCTCCAGAAATTCCATCAGGTATTTTTCCAGGAAGTCTTCTTGGAAATACTCCAGGCATAACTCCAAGAATTTCTCCGTGAGTTACTCCAGGTATTCCTACAGGATTCTTACAGGTGTTTATCCAGGAACTACTGCAAGATGTCCTCCAATTTTTTCCAGGAATTCCTCCAGTGATTCCTTCATAAATTTCTCCAGTAAATGCTTCAGAAAATTCTTTAGAGATTCCTTCAGAATTCCTTCATGAAATTCCTCCAGGAAATCGTCTAGAAATTTCGCCAGTGATTCCTTTAATCAATCTTCTATGGATTCCTCCAGGAATTCCTACAGAATATCCACCAGAAATTCCTCCAGGCACTCCTCCAGAAAACACTCCAGGAGTTCCTCTAAGAATTTGGCCAGTGATTCCTTTAATGAATCTTCTAGGATTTCCTCCAGGAATTCCTACAGAATATCCACCAGAAATTCATCCAGGCATTCCTCCAGGAAGTTCTCCAGAAAATACTCCACGAATTCCTCCAGGAATTCCACAAGGAATAACTCCAGGAATTCATCCACGAACTTCTCCAGAAATTCCTCCAACAATTCCTCCAAGAATTCCTTCAGGAATTCTTCCATAAAGTCTTCCAGGAAATACTTCATTAATTACTCCAAGAATTGCGTCAGGAATAACTCTAGGAAATCCTCCAGGAATTGCTTTAGGAATCACTTCAGGGATTCCTACGAGAATTTTTCCAGAAACTACTTTAGAATTCCTCAAAAAAATCCTCCATGAATACTACAAGGAAATACTTACGGGATTCCTCCAAGAATAATCCAAGGAATTCCTCCCGGAAACAATTCAAAAAATTTACCATAATTTCTCTTTGAATTACTCCAAGAATTCGTCAAAAAAATTCTTCTGGAATTTCTCCAGAATTCCTCCCAGAATTCCTTTTAGAAATACCTCAAGGAAATGCTTCAAGAATCTCTTCAGAAATTCTTTAAAGAGCTGCTCCAGAAGTGGCTCCAATCTTTTAGGAATTCCTTCACGAATTATTTCAGGGATTCCTCCAGATATTGCATACGAATATCTCCAAGAATTCGTCCTGCAATTCTTCCCGAAATTTCTTATGGTTTTATTTTAGAAATTCCTCAAGATTTTTTCCAGGAAGGCCTCCAGACATTCCTCTCAGGAATACTCTAAGAATTTCTCCATGAATTACTTCAAGGCTTACTCCAAAAAATATTCCAGAACCTACTCTGGGAATTACTCCAGGATTTCCTCAAGAAATGTCTCTAGAATTTCCTCCAAGAATTCCTTCGATTAATCTTCCAAGAATTCCTTCCGGAATTATCTCAGGTACAGGTATTCCTTAAAGAGTTACTCCAGGGATTCCTCTGGGAACTCCTGGAGTGTTTTCTGGAGGAGTGCCTGGAGGAATTTCTGGTGGATATTCTGTAGGAATTCCTGGAGGAATCCATAGAAGATTGATTAAAGGAATCACAGGCGAAATTTCTAGACGATTTCCTGGAGGAATTTCATGAAGGAATTCTGAAGGAATCTCTAAAGAATTTTCTGAAGCATTTACTGAAGAAATTTATGAAGGAATCACTGGAGGAATTCCTGGAAAAAATTGGAGGACATCTTGCAGTAGTTCCTGGATAAACACCTGTAAGAATCCTGTAGGAATACCTGGAGTAACTCACGGAGAAATTCTTGGAGTTATGCCTGGAGAATTTCCAAGAAGACTTCTTGGAAAAATGCCTGATGGAATATCTGGAGGTATTCCTTGAGGAATTTCCGGAGAAATTCCTGGAGGAACTCCTGGAGTAGTACCTGAAGTATTTTCTGTAGGAATTCCTGGAGGAACGCCTGGAGGAATTTCTGGTGGATATTGCGTAGAAATTCCTGGAGGAAACCCTAGAAGATTTATTAAAGGAATCACTGGCGAAATTCTTAGAGGAATTCCGGGAGTGTTTTCTGGAGGAATGCCTTGAGAAATTTCTGGTGGATATTCTGTAGGAATTCCTGGAGAAATCCCTAGAAGATTTATTAAAGGAATCACTGGCGAAATTTCCAGACAATTTCCTGAAGGAAATTCATGAAGGAATTCTGAAGGAATCTCTAAAGAATTTTCTGAAGCATTTACTGGAGAAATTTATGAAGGAATCACTGGAGGAATTCCTGGAAAAAAATTGGAGGACATCTTGCAGTAGTTCCTGGATAAACACCTGTAATAATCCTGTAGGAATACCTGGAGTAACTCACGGAGAAATTCTTGGAGTTATGCCTGGAGTATTTCCAAGAAGACTTCCTGGAAAAATACCTGATGGAATTTCTGGAGGTATTCCTTGAGGAATTTCCGGAGAAATTTCTGGAGGAACTCCTGGAGTAGTACCTGAAGTAATTTCTGGAGGAATTCCTGGAATAATTTATGGAGAAATTCATGAAGTAATTCTTGGAGAAATGCCTGAAGTACTTTCTGGAGGAATTTTTGAAGAACTCCCTGTAGAAATTCCTAGAGGAATATTCTGGGATAAATTCTGGAAGGAATTCGAGAGGAATCCTTGGATGAACCTCTAGAGAATCTCCTGCAGCAATTACAGGAGGAACTTATGGAGGAATCCCAGGAGGAGTTTATGGAGGAATCCCAGGAGGAATTCCTGAATGAACCCTTGAAGGAATCCCTGGAGGCATCTCTGGATGATTTACGGGAGAATTCCTTGAAGGAATTCCTGAAGGAATCCCATGAGGATTTTCTGGAGGAATTCTTGGAGGAATCCCTGCAGGATTTCCTAGTAGAATTTTGGGATGAACTCCTGCAGGAACTCATGGAGGTATAACTGGAAGAATTCATGGGGGACACCTTGGAAAAAAATCTAGAGGAATCGTCAGAAGAATTCCTAGATGAATCCCTGCAGGAATTCCTAGAGAAGTCTTGGAGCAATTTATTGAAAAATTGTCTTGTGGAATCCCTGGAAGAATTCCTGATGGAATCCCTTCTACAATTTTTGAAAAGAAATTCCTGGAAAAATTCCTGTAGGAATTTCGAGATGAATTCCTGGAGTTATTCCTGGAAGAACTACTGGAAGAATTTTTAGTTGAAATCGTGGAGGATTTTTTGGAGGAATTCCTTGAGGAAGTCCTGGTGGTATTAATGCAGGAATTTCTGGAGAAATCCTTTGAGTCCTTCAGTAATTTGCGGGAAAAATCCTGAAGATAAGCATGCATTATTGCTGGAGAGCTGATCAATAGCTCCTGCATTAATTTCCAGAGTTATAATGGAGAAATTCCCAGTAAAATCCTAGAGGGATTCTACGACAAATGCTGGAGGAATTCTTGGGCTACTTCTAAAGAAATTCCCTTGGTATTTTTTGGGGGTGCCCTGGAGGAATGCCTGGGGAGCTCCTGGACTCACTCTCAGGAACTTCAGGAGGGCTTCCCGTTGAACTTTTATTTTCAGTGGGAACTGTGGGAAGCTACAGCTGGAGGAATTTCTGTAGAAAAAAAATCTAAACCAAATTTTAGTAGAACTTCAGGACAAAAACCCAGACGGAGTAGCTGGAGAAATACCAGAGGGGCCTGTAGCATAATGAAAATTTTACTAATAATATTAGTCTTGTAGCTTGTAACTTATAATTTTCTGTTGCATAAAAATACTACAAGTACAAGTTACAAGTCCAATACTACAAGTTGGATGGACTAATATTATTAGTAGAATTTACAAGTGTATGTTGCATAAACAAATCACAAGTATAAAATATTAGCTATGACTTGTACTTTTGATTACAAGTCTCAAAGGTCTTGTAGAATAATTTACAAGTTAGATTTAAAGTATTGCAGAAGTCATATTTAGTTTTGAATATATCGATTTACCATTTTGATGAACTCAAAAGATATTATTTATCTAACATTTCAACCTTAATTCCAGTTTTCGACGATTAAATTTGGCAGTATGTATTCGAAACTCATTGAAGAGAAAATGGCGTTGATGTACACTTTGTATCCAAAATATAATTTCTGCTGAGTCTCTCAAGTTCTCCAAAGTTTCTACAATACCCATCTTTGATTGGAGGTTCTTGGTAAAGTTATGGTTATTATGGTCAGGGATGTTTTCGATCACCTGGCAATCGTTTGACTCATTTGTTCATAACTCAGTTCAGAAACCTAATATTGAATTGTGGTGTTCGGCAAAGTTGTAGATTAGATTTTCCTACCATTATCACCAAGGACGCCATATTCTAACTTTTATATATACGACGCTACAGCGCTAGTACCACCTATTCATACTAAACGATCGAAAAATCCGATCGTTTAGTATGAGTAGCTGGTACTAACACTTCTACGACGTAAATATTAGAGTTAGAATACGGCGTCCTTGGTGATAATTGTATGAAAAACACTAATCTACAACTTTTCCGAACACAACATTCCAATATAGGGCTTCTGAACTGAGTTGTTAACAAATGAGTCAAACGATTGCCAAGTGATCGAAAACATCCTTGATTATGGTCACTGCATAAGCACAGGTAAAGTTGCAGATGCGAAATAAATTTGAATCAATTGCTTGTATTGCGCATCATTAAGCTAATCAAGAGCTACAATATACATACACTAACTCGAATCGAGTTGCGACATATAAAAGTAGGTAAAAGCTCATTTTTTGCATCCCAGATCACTTGAGATTTTAACAAGAAACATAATACATGTTGCTAAATCTTTATATATATTTTTTTTTTTATTTTTTTTATCTGTATTAACGAGATTTTTAGCCCTAGGCTAGTTCATCTCGGGACCCACGCTTTACTTCCCTTCCGAAGGAAGAACTCATCATTTGGTGAGTTTGTCGGGAGTGGGATTCGATCCCAGGTCCTCGGCGTGATAGTCAAGTGTTTCTTTATATATTGTTTTTCAACCATTACTATTAAATCTTAGGGACATTTTACTAAAAATCTAGGTACTTGCAGTGCCATACTTTGTAAAAAAATATTTCGTCAGAGCGGCCGAAAATTATCCAAACAGCATATGCTTTTCTTCATCTATCGTATAAAGAATGCAAAACTTCGGAATAAATGAAGTTATTTCCGGATGTTACGCGGAAAATGCAGAATATAAACAAACATCAACTGCCATTTCAAATTAATAGTGAACTGTCGGATGAATTTTGACAGGTAAATGAACTAAAACAACTTGTATTTTTATGGTCACTAATATTACAAGTGCTAATAATATTAGTGGAAAATTGAGCCTTTATGCAACACAAATTATTAGCACTTGTAGTATTAGTACTTGTAACTTGTAACTTGTAGCTAATATTATTAGCCCGATTATGCTACAGGGCCCAGGAAGGACTCCTAGAAGAATCTCATTAGAGGTTTTCCAGAAAGAACTACGGGAGAGTCCCAGAAAGCACTCCAAGGGAAATCATAAAAAAAAGCTGGAGGAATCCCAGATTCCTGTAGAAATTACAAAAGAATGTTCTGGATGAATGTACATCAAACACACTGGAGACAGTGCGCAGGAACAAAAACAAAAATAAATGACAATCGTTTATAATGTGCGTGCGTTCGCGCAACATAAATTGAAGGCGCTATAGCCCGGTGAGCATTGTGTGCAGTGAGAACGAAGCAACAAAAGCCCTATCGAGTCTCGGCCCCGGTCCGGACCCAGTCCCGGCCCGTAGGTTTGAATATCCCTTAAAACGGTGCCACCCAGCGGTATGATCTAGCTAAATTCCACCAGTGAGTGGGTTTGGGTGTATGGCATCTAGGCGAATTGAATCTTCACCCACCCATAGAAAAGGATGCCTTGAGATTGATTAATAAACATTGCGCGCAATTTGCCGTTCACTGTTGCCTCTGTCAAACGATGACCACCGCCGCGACGCTGGACTTCGTTGCCATGCGCACGACGACCAACAGCAAGCAAACGTGTAGGGTTGCCAGACAGTATTGCAATAAAAACATTGATTTATTTCACAACATTTTGAATTCAAGATTGTGACAAAACTATGAAAGATACAATGTTGCACCAAAAGGCAGTTTGGTAGCGTATCAAAAAATGAATGACTTAAGGGCAAAGTCTTCGGTATACCAATCCGTGTGGCCAATTAATGATTTTTTAATGAAACTCAACGTACATATGTACAGATGGAAATATTATTAGTAAAATTGCGAAAAAATCCACAGCTCAGGTGAGATTTGAACTCACGACCCTTATACGCTAGACAAGTGCTTTTCCAACTAAGCTACCGAGCCAATTAATGACACGGCATTTTGGTTGGTACAAGGTAATTCCAATCTCATCGATCATGCTTCATCTTTCCCTTAAATTTCACCGCAAATATATCCATCTCTTATGTACACATGCATGAAGAGCGATGCGATTTATTTACTGTTGAAACTGTTTGCCTAACTTTCAGGCGTCTCTTCATCACCGACTGTGGTGAGGAAGAACAATTGAAACCTGGTAGGCGACCAACGTGTCGTTCGCACTCTTTCATATACGACAGATTACTACAGAAGAGGTAGAAGCTCGAATATGACTTAAGGGCAAAGTCTTCGGTATACCAATCCGTGTGGCCAATTAATGATTTTTTAATGAAACTCAACGTACATATGTACAGATGGAAATATTATTAGTAAAATTGCGAAAAAATCCACAGCTCAGGTGAGATTTGAACTCACGACCCTTATACGCTAGACAAGTGCTTTTCCAACTAAGCTACCGAGCCAATTAATGACACGGCATTTTGGTTGGTACAAGGTAATTCCAATCTCATCGATCATGCTTCATCTTTCCCTTAAATTTCACCGCAAATATATCCATCTCTTATGTACACATGCATGAAGAGCGATGCGATTTATTTACTGTTGAAACTGTTTGCCTAACTTTCAGGCGTCTCTTCATCACCGACTGTGGTGAGGAAGAACAATTGAAACCTGGTAGGCGACCAACGTGTCGTTCGCACTCTTTCATATACGACAGATTACTACAGAAGAGGTAGAAGCTCGAATATGACTTAAGGGCAAAGTCTTCGGTATACCAATCCGTGTGGCCAATTAATGATTTTTTAATGAAACTCAACGTACATATGTACAGATGGAAATATTATTAGTAAAATTGCGAAAAAATCCACAGCTCAGGTGAGATTTGAACTCACGACCCTTATACGCTAGACAAGTGCTTTTCCAACTAAGCTACCGAGCCAATTAATGACACGGCATTTTGGTTGGTACAAGGTAATTCCAATCTCATCGATCATGCTTCATCTTTCCCTTAAATTTCACCGCAAATATATCCATCTCTTATGTACACATGCATGAGGAGCGATGCGATTTATTTACTGTTGAAACTGTTTGCCTAACTTTCAGGCGTCTCTTCATCACCGACTGTGGTGAGGAAGAACAATTGAAACCTGGTAGGCGACCAACGTGTCGTTCGCACTCTTTCATATACGACAGATTACTACAGAAGAGGTAGAAGCTCGAATATGACTTAAGGGCAAAGTCTTCGGTATACCAATCCGTGTGGCCAATTAATGATTTTTTAATGAAACTCAACGTACATATGTACAGATGGAAATATTATTAGTAAAATTGCGAAAAAATCCACAGCTCAGGTGAGATTTGAACTCACGACCCTTATACGCTAGACAAGTGCTTTTCCAACTAAGCTACCGAGCCAATTAATGACACGGCATTTTGGTTGGTACAAGGTAATTCCAATCTCATCGATCATGCTTCATCTTTCCCTTAAATTTCACCGCAAATATATCCATCTCTTATGTACACATGCATGAAGAGCGATGCGATTTATTTACTGTTGAAACTGTTTGCCTAACTTTCAGGCGTCTCTTCATCACCGACTGTGGTGAGGAAGAACAATTGAAACCTGGTAGGCGACCAACGTGTCGTTCGCACTCTTTCATATACGACAGATTACTACAGAAGAGGTAGAAGCTCGAATATGACTTAAGGGCAAAGTCTTCGGTATACCAATCCGTGTGGCCAATTAATGATTTTTTAATGAAACTCAACGTACATATGTACAGATGGAAATATTATTAGTAAAATTGCGAAAAAATCCACAGCTCAGGTGAGATTTGAACTCACGACCCTTATACGCTAGACAAGTGCTTTTCCAACTAAGCTACCGAGCCAATTAATGACACGGCATTTTGGTTGGTACAAGGTAATTCCAATCTCATCGATCATGCTTCATCTTTCCCTTAAATTTCACCGCAAATATATCCATCTCTTATGTACACATGCATGAAGAGCGATGCGATTTATTTACTGTTGAAACTGTTTGCCTAACTTTCAGGCGTCTCTTCATCACCGACTGTGGTGAGGAAGAACAATTGAAACCTGGTAGGCGACCAACGTGTCGTTCGCACTCTTTCATATACGACAGATTACTACAGAAGAGGTAGAAGCTCGAATATGACTTAAGGGCAAAGTCTTCGGTATACCAATCCGTGTGGCCAATTAATGATTTTTTAATGAAACTCAACGTACATATGTACAGATGGAAATATTATTAGTAAAATTGCGAAAAAATCCACAGCTCAGGTGAGATTTGAACTCACGACCCTTATACGCTAGACAAGTGCTTTTCCAACTAAGCTACCGAGCCAATTAATGACACGGCATTTTGGTTGGTACAAGGTAATTCCAATCTCATCGATCATGCTTCATCTTTCCCTTAAATTTCACCGCAAATATATCCATCTCTTATGTACACATGCATGAAGAGCGATGCGATTTATTTACTGTTGAAACTGTTTGCCTAACTTTCAGGCGTCTCTTCATCACCGACTGTGGTGAGGAAGAACAATTGAAACCTGGTAGGCGACCAACGTGTCGTTCGCACTCTTTCATATACGACAGATTACTACAGAAGAGGTAGAAGCTCGAATATGACTTAAGGGCAAAGTCTTCGGTATACCAATCCGTGTGGCCAATTAATGATTTTTTAATGAAACTCAACGTACATATGTACAGATGGAAATATTATTAGTAAAATTGCGAAAAAATCCACAGCTCAGGTGAGATTTGAACTCACGACCCTTATACGCTAGACAAGTGCTTTTCCAACTAAGCTACCGAGCCAATTAATGACACGGCATTTTGGTTGGTACAAGGTAATTCCAATCTCATCGATCATGCTTCATCTTTCCCTTAAATTTCACCGCAAATATATCCATCTCTTATGTACACATGCATGAAGAGCGATGCGATTTATTTACTGTTGAAACTGTTTGCCTAACTTTCAGGCGTCTCTTCATCACCGACTGTGGTGAGGAAGAACAATTGAAACCTGGTAGGCGACCAACGTGTCGTTCGCACTCTTTCATATACGACAGATTACTACAGAAGAGGTAGAAGCTCGAATATGACTTAAGGGCAAAGTCTTCGGTATACCAATCCGTGTGGCCAATTAATGATTTTTTAATGAAACTCAACGTACATATGTACAGATGGAAATATTATTAGTAAAATTGCGAAAAAATCCACAGCTCAGGTGAGATTTGAACTCACGACCCTTATACGCTAGACAAGTGCTTTTCCAACTAAGCTACCGAGCCAATTAATGACACGGCATTTTGGTTGGTACAAGGTAATTCCAATCTCATCGATCATGCTTCATCTTTCCCTTAAATTTCACCGCAAATATATCCATCTCTTATGTACACATGCATGAAGAGCGATGCGATTTATTTACTGTTGAAACTGTTTGCCTAACTTTCAGGCGTCTCTTCATCACCGACTGTGGTGAGGAAGAACAATTGAAACCTGGTAGGCGACCAACGTGTCGTTCGCACTCTTTCATATACGACAGATTACTACAGAAGAGGTAGAAGTTCGAATATGACTTAAGGGCAAAGTCTTCGGTATACCAATCCAGATGAAGCATGATCGATGAGATTGGAATTACCTTGTACCAACCAAAATGCCGTGTCATTAATTGGCTCGGTAGCTTAGTTGGAAAAGCACTTGTCTAGCGTATAAGGGTCGTGAGTTCAAATCTCACCTGAGCTGTGGATTTTTTCGCAATTTTACTAATAATATTTCCATCTGTACATATGTACGTTGAGTTTCATTAAAAAATCATTAATTGGCCACACGGATTGGTATACCGAAGACTTTGCCCTTAAGTCATATTCGAGCTTCTACCTCTTCTGTAGTAATCTGTCGTATATGAAAGAGTGCGAACGACACGTTGGTCGCCTACCAGGTTTCAATTGTTCTTCCTCACCACAGTCGGTGATGAAGAGACGCCTGAAAGTTAGGCAAACAGTTTCAACAGTAAATAAATCGCATCGCTCTTCATGCATGTGTACATAAGAGATGGATATATTTGCGGTGAAATTTAAGGGAAAGATGAAGCATGATCGATGAGATTGGAATTACCTTGTACCAACCAAAATGCCGTGTCATTAATTGGCTCGGTAGCTTAGTTGGAAAAGCACTTGTCTAGCGTATAAGGGTCGTGAGTTCAAATCTCACCTGAGCTGTGGATTTTTTCGCAATTTTACTAATAATATTTCCATCTGTACATATGTACGTTGAGTTTCATTAAAAAATCATTAATTGGCCACACGGATTGGTATACCGAAGACTTTGCCCTTAAGTCATATTCGAGCTTCTACCTCTTCTGTAGTAATCTGTCGTATATGAAAGAGTGCGAACGACACGTTGGTCGCCTACCAGGTTTCAATTGTTCTTCCTCACCACAGTCGGTGATGAAGAGACGCCTGAAAGTTAGGCAAACAGTTTCAACAGTAAATAAATCGCATCGCTCTTCATGCATGTGTACATAAGAGATGGATATATTTGCGGTGAAATTTAAGGGAAAGATGAAGCATGATCGATGAGATTGGAATTACCTTGTACCAACCAAAATGCCGTGTCATTAATTGGCTCGGTAGCTTAGTTGGAAAAGCACTTGTCTAGCGTATAAGGGTCGTGAGTTCAAATCTCACCTGAGCTGTGGATTTTTTCGCAATTTTACTAATAATATTTCCATCTGTACATATGTACGTTGAGTTTCATTAAAAAATCATTAATTGGCCACACGGATTGGTATACCGAAGACTTTGCCCTTAAGTCATATTCGAGCTTCTACCTCTTCTGTAGTAATCTGTCGTATATGAAAGAGTGCGAACGACACGTTGGTCGCCTACCAGGTTTCAATTGTTCTTCCTCACCACAGTCGGTGATGAAGAGACGCCTGAAAGTTAGGCAAACAGTTTCAACAGTAAATAAATCGCATCGCTCTTCATGCATGTGTACATAAGAGATGGATATATTTGCGGTGAAATTTAAGGGAAAGATGAAGCATGATCGATGAGATTGGAATTACCTTGTACCAACCAAAATGCCGTGTCATTAATTGGCTCGGTAGCTTAGTTGGAAAAGCACTTGTCTAGCGTATAAGGGTCGTGAGTTCAAATCTCACCTGAGCTGTGGATTTTTTCGCAATTTTACTAATAATATTTCCATCTGTACATATGTACGTTGAGTTTCATTAAAAAATCATTAATTGGCCACACGGATTGGTATACCGAAGACTTTGCCCTTAAGTCATATTCGAGCTTCTACCTCTTCTGTAGTAATCTGTCGTATATGAAAGAGTGCGAACGACACGTTGGTCGCCTACCAGGTTTCAATTGTTCTTCCTCACCACAGTCGGTGATGAAGAGACGCCTGAAAGTTAGGCAAACAGTTTCAACAGTAAATAAATCGCATCGCTCTTCATGCATGTGTACATAAGAGATGGATATATTTGCGGTGAAATTTAAGGGAAAGATGAAGCATGATCGATGAGATTGGAATTACCTTGTACCAACCAAAATGCCGTGTCATTAATTGGCTCGGTAGCTTAGTTGGAAAAGCACTTGTCTAGCGTATAAGGGTCGTGAGTTCAAATCTCACCTGAGCTGTGGATTTTTTCGCAATTTTACTAATAATATTTCCATCTGTACATATGTACGTTGAGTTTCATTAAAAAATCATTAATTGGCCACACGGATTGGTATACCGAAGACTTTGCCCTTAAGTCATATTCGAGCTTCTACCTCTTCTGTAGTAATCTGTCGTATATGAAAGAGTGCGAACGACACGTTGGTCGCCTACCAGGTTTCAATTGTTCTTCCTCACCACAGTCGGTGATGAAGAGACGCCTGAAAGTTAGGCAAACAGTTTCAACAGTAAATAAATCGCATCGCTCTTCATGCATGTGTACATAAGAGATGGATATATTTGCGGTGAAATTTAAGGGAAAGATGAAGCATGATCGATGAGATTGGAATTACCTTGTACCAACCAAAATGCCGTGTCATTAATTGGCTCGGTAGCTTAGTTGGAAAAGCACTTGTCTAGCGTATAAGGGTCGTGAGTTCAAATCTCACCTGAGCTGTGGATTTTTTCGCAATTTTACTAATAATATTTCCATCTGTACATATGTACGTTGAGTTTCATTAAAAAATCATTAATTGGCCACACGGATTGGTATACCGAAGACTTTGCCCTTAAGTCATATTCGAGCTTCTACCTCTTCTGTAGTAATCTGTCGTATATGAAAGAGTGCGAACGACACGTTGGTCGCCTACCAGGTTTCAATTGTTCTTCCTCACCACAGTCGGTGATGAAGAGACGCCTGAAAGTTAGGCAAACAGTTTCAACAGTAAATAAATCGCATCGCTCTTCATGCATGTGTACATAAGAGATGGATATATTTGCGGTGAAATTTAAGGGAAAGATGAAGCATGATCGATGAGATTGGAATTACCTTGTACCAACCAAAATGCCGTGTCATTAATTGGCTCGGTAGCTTAGTTGGAAAAGCACTTGTCTAGCGTATAAGGGTCGTGAGTTCAAATCTCACCTGAGCTGTGGATTTTTTCGCAATTTTACTAATAATATTTCCATCTGTACATATGTACGTTGAGTTTCATTAAAAAATCATTAATTGGCCACACGGATTGGTATACCGAAGACTTTGCCCTTAAGTCATATTCGAGCTTCTACCTCTTCTGTAGTAATCTGTCGTATATGAAAGAGTGCGAACGACACGTTGGTCGCCTACCAGGTTTCAATTGTTCTTCCTCACCACAGTCGGTGATGAAGAGACGCCTGAAAGTTAGGCAAACAGTTTCAACAGTAAATAAATCGCATCGCTCTTCATGCATGTGTACATAAGAGATGGATATATTTGCGGTGAAATTTAAGGGAAAGATGAAGCATGATCGATGAGATTGGAATTACCTTGTACCAACCAAAATGCCGTGTCATTAATTGGCTCGGTAGCTTAGTTGGAAAAGCACTTGTCTAGCGTATAAGGGTCGTGAGTTCAAATCTCACCTGAGCTGTGGATTTTTTCGCAATTTTACTAATAATATTTCCATCTGTACATATGTACGTTGAGTTTCATTAAAAAATCATTAATTGGCCACACGGATTGGTATACCGAAGACTTTGCCCTTAAGTCATATTCGAGCTTCTACCTCTTCTGTAGTAATCTGTCGTATATGAAAGAGTGCGAACGACACGTTGGTCGCCTACCAGGTTTCAATTGTTCTTCCTCACCACAGTCGGTGATGAAGAGACGCCTGAAAGTTAGGCAAACAGTTTCAACAGTAAATAAATCGCATCGCTCTTCATGCATGTGTACATAAGAGATGGATATATTTGCGGTGAAATTTAAGGGAAAGATGAAGCATGATCGATGAGATTGGAATTACCTTGTACCAACCAAAATGCCGTGTCATTAATTGGCTCGGTAGCTTAGTTGGAAAAGCACTTGTCTAGCGTATAAGGGTCGTGAGTTCAAATCTCACCTGAGCTGTGGATTTTTTCGCAATTTTACTAATAATATTTCCATCTGTACATATGTACGTTGAGTTTCATTAAAAAATCATTAATTGGCCACACGGATTGGTATACCGAAGACTTTGCCCTTAAGTCATATTCGAGCTTCTACCTCTTCTGTAGTAATCTGTCGTATATGAAAGAGTGCGAACGACACGTTGGTCGCCTACCAGGTTTCAATTGTTCTTCCTCACCACAGTCGGTGATGAAGAGACGCCTGAAAGTTAGGCAAACAGTTTCAACAGTAAATAAATCGCATCGCTCTTCATGCATGTGTACATAAGAGATGGATATATTTGCGGTGAAATTTAAGGGAAAGATGAAGCATGATCGATGAGATTGGAATTACCTTGTACCAACCAAAATGCCGTGTCATTAATTGGCTCGGTAGCTTAGTTGGAAAAGCACTTGTCTAGCGTATAAGGGTCGTGAGTTCAAATCTCACCTGAGCTGTGGATTTTTTCGCAATTTTACTAATAATATTTCCATCTGTACATATGTACGTTGAGTTTCATTAAAAAATCATTAATTGGCCACACGGATTGGTATACCGAAGACTTTGCCCTTAAGTCATATTCGAGCTTCTACCTCTTCTGTAGTAATCTGTCGTATATGAAAGAGTGCGAACGACACGTTGGTCGCCTACCAGGTTTCAATTGTTCTTCCTCACCACAGTCGGTGATGAAGAGACGCCTGAAAGTTAGGCAAACAGTTTCAACAGTAAATAAATCGCATCGCTCTTCATGCATGTGTACATAAGAGATGGATATATTTGCGGTGAAATTTAAGGGAAAGATGAAGCATGATCGATGAGATTGGAATTACCTTGTACCAACCAAAATGCCGTGTCATTAATTGGCTCGGTAGCTTAGTTGGAAAAGCACTTGTCTAGCGTATAAGGGTCGTGAGTTCAAATCTCACCTGAGCTGTGGATTTTTTCGCAATTTTACTAATAATATTTCCATCTGTACATATGTACGTTGAGTTTCATTAAAAAATCATTAAAAAATGAATGTTTTGTAGAAGAACATTTCTCGCATTTATCACGTTTTTCACGAGTAAACTATCAAAAAAGGTAAAAAAGGGGTACATTTTCAGGCACTTTTTACATAAAAGTCAAAATTTCAGCACTTAAATGACTTTTTATCAATTACCTGTCCAAAGAGCATTAAAAGACAAAGCTTTAGGCTTTCTATCCATGCGCTAAGATTGATTATAAGGTTCGTAGTTTCTGAGTTAGAGATGTTTAAAGATGGGGTAATTTAATTACACTAATTTTTGAATAACTCACTTAGCAGTGATTTTCGGACCTATCTGTAGAACAATTTTTTGCTGCAAATATGGTCTACTTTCACCTCCTTTCGGGTGTAACACGAATTACCAGTCACCCTATATATATCCTAGTGATCGTGTCAAATACTTAGGATTGATTCTGGATGCCAAACTGAACTGGAATGCTCAAATTGAGTCCGTGATCGGTGCGTTCTGGTTATGCTCCAAAACTATTGGCAGGAAGTGTGGCTTGAAACCAAAAATGATAATGTGGATTTGTGACATATACTTCGTTTGTCTGCTGGCCAAAAACAAAAGAGGCTACCACGCGGGCCTGTCCATAAACTACGTAGACTCTTGGGGGGGGGGGGGGGGGGGGGGGGGGGGGGGGGGGGGTACGGGGGGGTCTGGCCAAACTCTACGCTCCATACAAATTTCGAAAATTGTGTATGAATTTAAGTCTACGAGGGGGAGGGGGGGTTCTGAGATGGCCAAAAATGAGCCTACGTAGTTTATGGACAGCACCCATACAAAGCTTGCGAAAATTCAACGTCTTGCGTCCATTGCTGTTACAGGAGCGATGCACAGCACTCCATCAAACGCTTTAGATGCGATTTTCGATTTGCTACCTTTGTACGAGTACCTACGTGCAATTAGAAGTAGAAAAGGAATTGCTGAGACTTGAACGAGTTCAAAAGTTTATGCCAGGTGATCTTGTAGGTCACTTGAGCATTTCACAATACTTCCAAAATAGGCCAGTAATGAAAATGATTAAAGACTGGATGAAACCTGTGGAGAGCCATGATGTTCCCTACAAGTTGCACGAAACAACTCGTGCAGATTGGGAAGTCGGAGGTCCACGCTATGTCTGTACCAGCAGATTATAAAAATTGAATGTACATCGGATTTTTTTTTTCCGTAGAACATCAGTTGAAAAGTTGAAAAAAAATCACGGGGCACCCTCTAGAATCGTGTCTTTGGATGAGAAGAGCAATCTGTGAAAATTTCAGTTCAATCGGTTTAAAACTGAGCTGGCGCAAATGAGTTGAAGGTTTGTATGGGATCTTCAGTCCAAATATATGGGAAATTGAATGACCTATAGTCTCTCACTCAGTACGCCGGTTCAGCGAGTTCGATTTAGCTCTGAATGGACTACCCGCTTTGCGCGCAGCCACAGTTGATCAGCTCTAGCGTGCGCAGCTTTTTCTTTTTTCTCACTCACTCTCGTAAACAAACACGCGAAAGAAGCAGATAATAGAGGGGGCACGTTGCCCCCTCTTTTATCTCGCTCTTTCTTGCGTTCAACGAAATGAACGAGCGAGAAAAAAGAAAAGGCTGCGCACGCAAGTGTTGATCAGCAGGAGTAAATCAATTTAATTTTGTATGGCGAAATGCATCTAAACTTGAATTACTTGAAATACAAAGCTTTTCCCGAAAAAAATATTTGGTAGGCTTAATAGTGGTCACCATTGTGCACAACCACTACCAAATATTTTTTCGAATAATGTGTTCCACTTTGAAGAATTTGCCTTTAGATGGTATTCGCCATACAATATTTTTGCGATTTACTTTTAGCGATTTTTCGCGCATAGAAGCTAGCGCCACATTGGTCGATGCGGAGAGTAGGAAAACAGCCGATGTAGTTAATTCATTGAAAGAATGGCAGTTGATACTCTAAGGAACAACTTTGTAGAAGACCATAATATGATAAAACTTAATTTAGTTGCGGTTTCAGCTAACGAAAGCAGGATGAGGACATCTTCCCCTGTTTACTCTCGGTTGTTACATGCAGCACGTGTTTGTCGGTCGAAGCTTGCGCGCTACTTCATAGGCAGCTATGTAATTCTTCATTATTTCGATACCCGCCCACGTGCGTGAGCAATGAATGAATTAACTACACCGGCTGTTTTCCTACTCTCCGGATCGACCAATGTGGCGCTAGCTTCTATGCGCGAAAAATCGCTAAAAGTAAATCGCAAAAATATTGTATGGTGAATACCATCTAAAGGCAAATTCTTCAAAGTGGAACACATTATTCGAAAAAATATTTGGTAGTGGTTGTGCACAATGGTGACCACTATTAAGCCTACCAAATATTTTTTCGGGAAAAGCTTTGTATTTCAAGTAATTCAAGTTTAGATGCATTTCGCCATACAAAATCGAATTGATTTACTCCTGCTGATCAACTGTGGCTGCGCGCAAAGCGGGTAGTCCATTAACTATATCGGCTGTTTTCCTACTCTCCGCATCGACCAATGTGGCGCTAGCTTCTATGCGCGAAAAATCGCTAAAAGTAAATCGCAAAAATATTGTATGGCGAATAGCATCTAAAGGCAAATTTACCGAAGTGGAATAAATTATTCCAAAAAATATTTGGTAGTGGTTGTGCACAATGGTGACTACTATTAAGCCTACCAATTATTTTTTCAGTAAAAGCTTTCTATTTCAAGTAATGGACTACCAGCTTGGTGCGCGCCCACAGTTGATCAGCAGGAGTAAATCCATTTTATTTTATATGGCGAAAAGCATCTAAACTCGAATTTCTCGAAATGACAAGCTTTTACCGCAAAATTATTTGGTAGGCACCAAACCGGTCATCATTGTGCACAACCACTACCAAATATTTTTTCGAATAATGTGTTCCACTTCGAGAAATACGCCTTTAGATGCTATTCGCCATACAATATTTTTTCGGTTTACTTTTAGCGATTTTTCGTGCATAGAAGCTAGCGCCACATCGGTCAATGCGGAGAGTAGGAAAACAGCCAAAGCATTTAATTCATTCAAGTTTAGATGCATTTCGCCATGCATAATTAAATGAATTAATTACATCGGCTGTTTTCCTACTCTCCGCATCGACCAATGTGGCGCTAGCTTCTATGCGCGAAAAATCGCTAAAAGTAAATCGCAAAAATATTGTATGGCGAATAGCATCTAAAGGCAAATTTATCGAAGTGGAATACATTATTCGAAAAAATATTTGGTAGTGGTTGTGCACAATGGTGACTACTATTAAGCCTACCAAATATTTTTTCGGGAAAAGCTTTCTATTTCAAGTAATTCAAGTTTAGATGCTTTTCACCATACGAAATAAAATGGATTTACTCCTGCTGATCAACTGTGGGTGTGCGCCAAGCGGGTAGTCCATTGATTTACTCCTGCTGATCAGCCAGCAAGAGATGTTTCGGCAGCGACGCCAGCGACATTCTTCCTCTATAGTTTATTAACTCTATTGGAAAAAGTGATTGATTTATTACCGATAAGTGATCCAACGAACGGCTTTTTATTTTGTTTTATCTGTTCGAAACTTGAGCTCTACATTATAGGCGGCTATGTTGTCCTTCATTTCAATGGACTACCCGCTTTGCGCGCAGCCACAGTTGATCAGCAGGAGTAAATCAATTTAATTTTGTATGGCGAAATGCATCTAAACTTGAATTACTTGAAATACAAAGCTTTTCCCGAAAAAATATTTGGTAGGCTCAATAGTGGTCACCGTTATGCACAACCACTACCAAATATTTTTTCGAATAATGTGTTCCACTTTGAAGGATTTGCCTTTAGATGGTATTCGCCATACAATATTTTTGCGATTTACTTTTAGCGATTTTTCACGCATAGAAGCTAGCGCCACATGGGTCGATGCGGAGAGTAGGAAAACAGCCGATGTAGTTAATTCATTTTATTTTGTATGGTGAAAAGCATCTATACTTGAATTACTTGAAATAGAAAGCTTTTACTGAAAAAATATTTGGTAGGCTTAATAGTAGTCACCATTGTGCACAACCACTACCAAATATTTTTTCGAATAATGTATTCCACTTCGATAAACTTGCCTTTAAATGCTATTCGCCATACAATATTTTTGCAATTTACTTTTAGCGATTTTTCGCGCATAGAAGCTAGCGCCACATTGGTCGATGCGGAGAGTAGGAAAACAGCCGATGTAGTTAATGGACTACTAACTTGGCGCACGCCCATAGTTGATCAGCAGGAGTAAATCCATTTTATTTTGTGTGGTGAAAAGCATCTTAACTTTAATTACTTGAAATAGAAAGCTTTTGCTGAAAAAATAATCGGTAGGCTTAATAGTTGTCACCATTGTGCACAACCACTACCAAATATTTCTTCGAATAATGTATTCCACTTCGATAGATTTGCCTTTAGATGCTTTTCGCCATACAATATTTTTGCGATTTACTTTAAGCGACTTTTCGCGCATAGAAGCTAGCGCCACATTAGTCGATGCGGAGACTAGGAAAACATTATCATTTTTGGTTTCAAGCCACACTTCCTGCCAATAGTTTTGGAGCATAACCAGAACGCACCGATCACGGACTCAATTTGAGCATTCCAGTTCAGTTTGGCATCCAGAATCAATGAATTAACTACATCGGCTGTTTTCCTACTCTCCGCATCGACCAATGTGGCACTAGCTTCTATGCGCGAAAAATCGCTAAAAGTAAATCGCAAAAATATTGTATGGCGAATAGCATCTAAAGGCAAATTCTCCAAAGGGGAACCCATTATTCGAAAAAATATTTGGTAGTGGTTGTGCACAATGGTGACCACTATTAAGCCTACCAAATATTTTTTCGGGAAAAGCATTGTATTTCAAGTAATTCTAGTTAAGATGCATTTCGCCATACAAAATTAAATTGATTTACTCCTGCTGATCAACTGTGGCTGCGCGAAAAGCGGGTAGTCCATTCTAAGTATTTGACACGATCACTAGAATCACTAGAATATATATATATATATATATACTAGAATATATATATATATATATATATATATATATATATATATATCTATATATATCTATATATATAAAAATGAGTTTGACTTCCCTTTGAGGCAACAAAAGTCACGAACGGCTGAACCGATCAGAATGAATCTTGCACGGTTCGGTTCGTATTGGTGTTGGCTGTGTTTATATGTACAAAAAGTTACGAAAATCAACTAGAAAAGTAAGAAAATTGATAAAGTACTGATTTTCGTGAGCTGGGAAGGAAATCAACACGATTGAATTGAAACCAATCTAGAGTGCGGTGACGTTATAACATCAACAGTTGTCAAACCACCACAAGACGGCAAGACAAAGTTTGCCGGGACAGCTAGTATATATATATATATATATATATATATATATATATATAAGGCCTGTCCACCTTTTCATAAATGTTCTCTGTTTCTCAAGTCCACCCCCATATTTTGATTGGCATCCTAAAAGAAGAAACTGGTCAAAATTTCAGCCAAATCCATTGAAATTAAGAGGTGCATCAAATCAATTTTGTGTTTTTCGACTATTTTTAAACTTCAAAAAATCATAACTACACTAAAACTTGTCAAAACTTAATTCTTTCGGCAGAAATTGAAAGCTATACTTGTTTGCTACAACTTCTCCGAACAACGTGTGCCAATAAAATTGAAGGAAACATGTGTACGTAATAAGTTTGATATTTTAAAATGGCATCATATTCTCTCATGTTTTTGGTTATTTGCTTCTTTGACAACAATGCTACACGGTGTCAAAATTTTGATTATTATCGAACTTTCATGTACCTCGGATTCTTCTTCATAGAATGTTAGAATTTCGGCTATAATGTATAAATGCAAAATTTGAAAATATTCTATCGGGGAAAATTTGAGTTAGGTGAGTTTTTGGCTATTTTCCATACTAAAAATCAATAACTACTATTTTAGTCCAAAAAACGTCCCATACAAAATGTATGGAAAAATTTTCGCCGATGAAATATTTTCTATGTTAAGTTTAAATGAGTGCAACCATCTTTTGTGAACGTAATCTGTTGTTCACAAAAATTTTCTTTTTGATTTACATCGTCAAAGGGTAAAAATCAACTATGGCGAGTAATTGGTACTATAGCCATAATGGACCACCCGCTTTGCGCGCAGCCACAGTTGATCAGCAGGAGTAAATCAATTTAATTTTGTATGGCGAAATGCATCTAAACTTGAATTACTTGAAATACAAAGCTTTTCCCGAAAAAATATTTGGTAGGCTTAATAGTGGTCACCATTGTGCACAACCAGTACCAAATATTTTTTCGAATAATGTGTTCCACTTTGAAGAATTTGCCTTTAGATGGTATTCGCCATACAATATTTTTGCGATTTACTTTTAGCGATTTTTCGCGCATAGAAGCTAGCGCCACATTGGTCGATGCGGAGAGTAGGAAAACAGCCGATGTAGGTAATTCATTGTTTAGGTTTGTGAAATAAAAACATTTGACTTAAAAATGATTAGCAAGTTACAACGCATAGTATTACATCAGTTTAAGAATATGTATATTATTCAAAGATGCCAAAGATAATAGTTTGTTTAAAAATAGAACAAAAATAAAAAGTCTCGCGCTTAGTATCATACGGGCGTATCTACAATGATCGATTTCTCTTCGTCGACTTTCTCTTCGATCAATAACTTGATCGGTAATTATTTATCCGTCCTGTACCGAAAAACATCAAGAGATCATCCGAACACTGATTGTATTTCCCGGAAAACCCCAAAGAGAAAATCGATTAAGAGAAAGCGATCATTGTAGATACGCCTGTATGATACTAATCGCGAGAAGTGTACGTATAGTAGTATATAATACTTACTTCTGAACTTCGTTTATTTTTGACAATGTTAGGTTAACTACCGATTGGTTTTCCCATGATGTATCCAGTTTCGATCCTAAATAATCTTTCACCATACGTAATGGTTGATACTGAACAAGGTAACTGAGCACCGGTGACATTCCATCGTAAGGCCGTTTCCAAGATAATCTAATTCTTCTACTTCCCACTTCCAGTACTTCTAAATCCGATGGTGCATCAGGCCTTTCCTGTACGGCGAGGTATATTACATGCTCGCTGGAACCATAGGAGTTATCAGCTGCACAAATGTATTTACCAGAATCGTATCGTTCCGTATGGCTTATGGATAATTGAGACCGTACACCATTTTCCACTTTCATTTGAACAATGCTGTACCTACAATGGAAGTAGAGTAATCAAATTCATACACGAGCACAACCAGTGTTGAGAATACTCACTTGCAAGAGTGATACTACTTGCTTCTATATCAGTCCAGGAGCATGCTATCAAAAAATGATGTTTGAAAGGCTTTTAGATTGTAGTTTAATCTAAAAGCTGCCGCATAAAGTAAAGATCGCAGACGCATACCAAAGTTGTGAGAGAGCTGTGAGTACAAGGTGAGTAAAATTCGTGTAATTCATACTCACCTTGTGCTCACAGCTCTCTCACGGTTTTATTATGCGTTTGCTAAAGGTTGCAAACGTTGTTATTCGGCAAACTTTTAGATTTCACTTCAATCTAAAAATCCTTCAAACACCATTTTTTGATAGCATGATTCTGGACTGAGATAGAAGCAAGTGAGTATAACTTTTCGCAAGTGAGTATTCCCAACACTGAGCACAACTATGTTCTTATTGAAATGAAAAACAAAATATGCTTATGATTTTTCATGCACAATTATTGTTGGTTTCATATTTTATGTCTAATTCAATTGTTTTCAAAATATCAAAGGTAATTCAAAACAAGTTTGTAACCATGGGCACAGAGAACAGACATTTAAGCTCGAAAAAATATACGTCGAAAGCGTGTGTAAAGGATTTAAATTTAAGTGTACCTCAACGCCATCAACGGAGACTGCCCCATTTATAAAATCGATTTGACCACAGAATGGCAGTGTTCATCGTTAAAACACACTAGCCCACAAAGCGATACGAGCGCTCAAATGCCAACACTGGAAACAAAAATGACAACACGACAGTGTAAGTGATGGGATGCTAGCGCCACGCAACGGGAGCATAACCACATACTCTGATATGACCGTTACAAAGTTTTACACAAGACAGAAAGTAAATATAGACGTCTGATCTCTGTGCAATGGGTGTGTCTATCTGTCCAAGATTTGTGAGATTTTCGCGGTGTAGTGCTTCGTTTTCTATGTTAAAATACCAAGAAAATGATTAAATATCCACAGACAAACAGACGAACGATTTTCATGGAAATCCTTCGCCCAGTTCACACTACCATCACCTGGTGGAAAAGTTGCACGAATCACTGTGTTGTGCAATATCGTCAACAGACGGCGCTAGTGTGAAACGTCAAACGCATAGAAAAACTATGCGCGCGCCTCTGGTTGTAAAAGCCACAACTATAAAAATTAAAATGATCCTTAAAAGCGTGGTCGATGGAAATTTCGCAAGTGCTACGTCTGTTTGTCTGTGGAATATCCGTTGAGCATAATGAACTACCACCTATAGACGAGTGCACCGCCCGCTGAAAGTTCACTCGGGCAGCGAGTTTTAACACCACAGCGGGGTCGACTCTCAACAACTTCTACCCAGCTGAAGATTTGTTTAATTTATTGCATCTAGTTTTCGATACGATCAACGATCAACGATCAATTCTGACTATACATGTCAATGGTTGCTCCTCCGTGATTGATCTGAACTGCTACCAGTTGCACTGAGATCCAACTGAATAAGGGGCTGGGACATTCCACTTATTCTCAAAATGCAATTTTAACAGCTCATGTATATTTGATCAATAACGGCGCCGGCCAAGTCCTTATAGTCAGCTGGGAAGGGAAAGGAATGTTAGAGTGTACTGGTTGTTGCTACTAGAGACCGAGAGCACTCTGCGTCCCCACAACCCGCACGGACTGGGGTATTAGTTAGACGGAAAGGATGGGAGATCTGGGAGTCACCGTTGGGTCGGTGATGCGATCCATGGATAGGGTTATTTATAGTGTTCGTGATAGATTGTGTGGTGAATAAGGTGAATAAGGTCAAGCGGCACAGCACGCTTTGGTTGCATAACTTATAGGCGTTATATATACACTGTGCTGTGAGTGGAAGTTGGAAGGGAGGGAAACGACTTTTTTCAATTCGTTTCTGGTTCTAGCGATGGCTATGAACATATGAATATACATGAGTTGTATATGTAGAGAAGAGAGAGCAAGAGAAAGTGGATAGAAAGATACAAAGTAGGATGAAAAGGACGGGCCAGGGATTGAACCCATGACCTTCTGCATACGAATCAGAAGCGGTAGCCACTAGACCACCAAGCCCGTGTTAATTTATTGCATCTAGTTTTCGCGGATTTACTCCTGCTGATCAACTGTGGAAGTGCGTCAAGCGGGTAGTCCATTGGCGAGTTTTTATTGCATTTTTATTCGGTGATAGACTTTCGAGCAAATCTTTACCGAATTTTATTGAAAAATTCGATTCTTCGTCAACAATGATTTTAATCTTAATTTGAACCTTCGTAATCATATTTTGAACCAATTTTAATCTTAATTTGAAGTTCTGAAGTTTTGAGCTACTGGCGGCAGCAGCTCGAGCATCTCCCACAACAGCCAATTTCGTGCTGAACAATAGAAAAACATATGGATCTTCTAATTCCCATATTTTTCATTAGGCAGTGGAATTTCAACTAAGAATTTTCTAAACTCTTCAGGAACTTGGATACTAAATTTGTAATTTTTCATCCCCCAAGAGTAAACAAAACAACCACTAGCGCAGTCTGCAGGCCAACACTGGAAGCTCGCCCCCGTTTACTAGTTCAAATGGGATGCTAACATAAGGCTGAATTTCAAAAGGCTGAATGCACAAAAGGCTGAACACAAAAGGCTGAAAGTAACATAAGGCTGAATTTCAAAAGGCTGAACGCACAAAAGGCTGCATTTGCGAAAACGTAGAAAAGGAGTTATAGTACTTCTTCTTCTTTTTTATGGCGTAACGTCCCATCTGAGACAAAGCCTGTTTCTCAGCTTCTATACTGCCGCGAATCGCATAACAGTCCCATTTGCATAGGAAATCCAGCAAAGATGGGACTGATTTGCGATTCACGGCAGTATACGCAGTTCTACAGTTATTAATTGAGAGCCTTCTCTGCCAATGACCGCTTTGCATTTGTATATCGTTTGACAGGCAAGAAGATACTGTATGCCCGCGGTAGTTATGGAATTTTCCATTACAAAAAACTCCTGGTCCGAGCGAGAATCTAACCTGTCACTCTCGGCATGACTACCCGTTCGCTAACCATATCGGCTACATATATGATCCCTAGTCATAGGCTGTGCTTAGTGAAGAGGCTAATGATGCATACCAACGAACATAAAAAAATGACTGATGATATTTCAATCAGAGATTTTTCCTTCTTTGAACATGAGCTATTCTTTCGAGTCATGCTGTTGAGATTGGTTGCCATGACAGCTGCTAACAATGTAATCAGAGATTTTCCCTTCTTCTAAACATATGCCGTTCTTTGGAGAAATACTATCATAGTTATGTAGGCGATCAATAATGCATAGCATGGGATTGTTAGTGCGGACAAATAGTCCTAACGCTTCTCGATGTAAAACATAGTAACGGAAGCATGTTCGCCTAATGACAAAAAAAAATAGTTTGGCCAACCATTAACCAATGAGCGGTAGTGTGCGTCAAATGTCAAGCTCAAGCAAACCAATACAAGTGCCAGGGCTGGTTGGTCGGCCAACTAGCAAATTTTCAAAAAGACCGTTATATCAGTAAACGATATGAATAATAAGAGTGTTATGTCTGTTTGTCTGTGACGTTAGTGTTGGGCTGATCTTCAGCACGACTGCTTATGGGCTCGTCGTTTGAAAACTAGTCGAATCATTATTTCAGCCTTATGTTTTTTCAGCCTTTTGATATTTTCAGCCTTTCGTTATTCAGCCTTTTAAATTTAGATTACAAATGGTTCAACTTAAGATAACACTCTCCAAGTAAGAATTACTTAAATTTGATAATTTTATGACAAATAATGCGGAATATTATTCGGTTGGTCGATTCTACGATAAATAAGCTTTCATTTGACAATTTCACATATTGCGTGTGATACAATGCATGAGTTGTACGAGCGCACCGAAAATGTGCTTTCTCTGGGGGGAAATGGGTGAAATCACAGTGATTTTTCAATTGCCTGTTTTCCATGACAAAAACGTTTTTTTTCAATGCTGTTAAAGTCCATGTTATCAAGTTATATTACGGAAAGCCGTTTAACATCTTTTTCGGGACAATATGTGCCTAAAAAGTACGTCGTTTAATGAATTTCGAAATGGTTCAAATTAAGATTACAATTTTGACTAGTTCAAAGATTGATTTCTTACCCTAAACTAATTTCAAGTTAATCGGAGAAGACCCGCCATGATGGTCGCGCCTGCTGTTACGCTGAGGACCTGGAATTGAACCCCATTTTCAACAAACTCACAAAATGTGAGTTCTACCTTCGGAAGGCATATGGGTTCCAAGATGAAATATTCTTAGGCTAAACATCTGTTAGCTAGAAACAAAAATCAAGACAATAATTGCGGAAACCAAAGGGTCCCTATTATAGTTTGAAACTCTAAGCTAAAAAAAAATAAGAAGCGAATTGTAGAAACCAAAATATAAATGCAATGAAAATGGCCACAATCTTCATAAAAAGAAAACGAATATGCCTTACCTATACGTGTTGAAATCTATTCGAGAGTCCATATGCGACCATACTACATCAATAGGGTCATCCCCCAGAGCTAAGCATTCTAAAGTGACAGTATCACCCCGTCGTGAAGACATATTCATGGCAGGTATATCAAAATGAGCTGCAACATTCACATCCAGATGAATGATTTTGGAGAGATCTGTTCCCACTCCATTTGATGCCTCGCACATGTAGTAACCTAAAATTATAGAGTCAATGAATATGTAAATCCAAAACGAGACTGAGCTGAGCTTACCAGCATCTGAAGGAGTTGCGTAGTTCACACTAAGAGTATTATTCTTCGATGGGATGGAATGAAACTGTTCAGATGTCTTGCCTTGGCCTTTTAACCATGTTATGCGAGGTTGTGGGAATCCATCTGCCTCACAAGGTACTGAAATAGTGTTTCCTAAAACTATAGACAGGTCATTTGGCTCTCGTTTCCAGGTTGGGGGAACATGAACCAGCAGTTCGGCAGTGTAATTCACTTGAGCTGCAGCGTTGAGCGCAAAACATGTATATTTTCCACTGTGCTTTGCAGAAATTTCTTTCAATATCAACAGAGTAAAAAATTCATCTTTAATCTCGGTAACTTGCAAACCAGGTGAAATGAGCATTCCGTCCTTTTTCCAGCTGAAGTATATTGGTATGTCACCGGATGATACTGAACATGTTAGTTGAGCTCTACCACCGACTTTAATTTGTTTGGGGAATGAAAACGGTTCAATTACTGGTGGGCCTAGAGAATTTCAAAATAACTTGTTAAAAATATAGTTTGCCAATTTTATACGATTAAAATGATATAAAGACTCAAAATACATGTGTATATTTCAGTAACAAATTTTGAAAACGACGTAGGGTATTGGTTCCCTTATTAAGCATGTAGTTCCCATTTCCATCCTACGAAAAACAATGGATTGAAGCGCTGTTTGTTTTATTTCTTATTTTTGTATTTTTTGTTAGGAGTGAGCACCCATGAAAACAAAAAGAACGGACTCAATCGGTGCCGTAATCGCTTGTTTTCGAATAGGATGAATATGGGAGCGTGAGATTACTGATGGCACACATACCCTATAATCAATGCTACACCATTTCAAAATTTGTTACTGATTTCATATCTGCCGTGTGCAGCATAGTTGTTCCATGTTCTAGGAATAAAAAAGAACGTTAAATCGGTGTACGATGTGAATTATCAGAGTGTTACGTCTGTTTATCTGTGGGACAACTATGTCGCACACGGCAGATGTTCTGATGTTGCATTACGACTGTAGGTATATTTCATATAGGTATAGCACATAATTGTGGATAAGTTCAGTAAAATGAATGAAGAAAAAATAGCCGAACACTACCTCTATAACGGTTCGGTTTTCGTTGGTTTGCTAGCTTGATCACAAACCCCCGAATGTTCTAGGATGAGGTTCGCGTCTGCGCTGTTTTAACAGAAGGGTTCGCTCGCTTTGCTGGTCGCAGCGGTAAGGTGACTGTCAACTGGGAACAAATTTCGCCTACCCTCTAACTTGTTTTAGAACCAGTACATAGAAGGACGTAACTGCCACACAAGTAAATTTCAATCTTCGTTTGCAAAATTGATTTTAATCCGTACACCGAGAAAAATTTCTACTCAGTGGCTGAGTTGGTCTTACTCAGAAATCGAAAAATCCTTTGTTTTCTTACTCAGTTTCCGTTAAAAGTGGGACAACCCATTGGCAATGGGTTGTCCCACTTTTAACGGAAACTGAGTAAAAAAACAAAGGATTTTTCGATTTCTGAGTAAGACCAACTCAGCCACTGAGTAGAAATTTTTCCCTGTGTAGGTGATTCACACATAAAGGATGAGGATGCTATATTCAACATATTAGATTGAAAAATTTCATTCCGGAAACATCGCTGTTCTGTTTTCACCATTATGAAATATTAGCCTGTACTCTCGTTTGTTTTTGTTGTTCTTTTGTTTGAAGTGAGGGAATTGGCTAAAAATTGAAAACTCACTGGGCGATAGTTTTGCTTAAATGTACAGATAATTTAAGGTGAAACGGGACGCCGTGTTATTTTTCCTATCTTGCCTCTCTTTCTAACAATTTGCCTCGCGATTTTGAAGATGGTAATCTCGAGTTCTATCGCACTGAAGATGCTGAAAAACAATCAGCATATACACTGCAAGTGAGCATACACAGTGATAGGTTTTTGTTGCAAAATATGAAGTAGAATCTGAGATTACCATCTTAGTAGCAACAGAGCAATGGCGGATATTTCCCCGACCGTCCCGTCCGCCCTTAACATTATGACCCAAGAAATTTCACACTACAAATTTCCTAAATGGGAAGAACGTGCTTTTGGAAACAGGCTTTTAATACAGTGAATCTAATAGCACTAAGAATGCAGACTGAATTAAGTACAAGATAAGTGTAGTATTTTTGATCAAAAATAGATGATTTTTCAATACACAACATAGACGTTGAACTTTTTCATCTTGGTTTCACATTTTATTTACGACATACATCTTTTAAGCCCTTTTAAATTTTTCATATCTTATTTGGTACCTAACGTAAAAAATCTCTTATTTATGATGTAACCAAATGTTTTAGAATATGCATATCATATCAAAGACTAAGACCAAACCTTGAGAGGACGGGAGAGAATTGTTAAAACTTGTCTCTCTAACTTATAAATAATATGTAGAAAAAATCTGATGAATATGATATATTTTAATTTAAAACTGTTGTAAACTGTTTTTAATTTTAAACTGATGCTTAATGCTTTATTTTGCGAAATCATTAAGTTAAATACAGCTGTGTTCATAAAAATAGCAGAGAAAGCCATTTTCCATACAAAATGGTCAACTTTGGCATGCTGTAACTTTGTTCTAGTATGAGCGATTGAGCTGAAAATTGGACATCGAACTACAAATATGGTGAATATTATTATAGCAAAATATGAGAATTTTCGAAGCACGTGGAAAAAGGTTAAGGTGAAACATCAAGAAATCCCATTGCAATTTTGCATACAAACTTTAGAGGCACAAATCTGACGAACGAAGCATCGAACCAAGCCGCACTTGATTATCCTGGCTTTGCTCACTTGCAAAAAGAGGCAGCTTTTCCAAATCGAGCGCATTTGTTTACGAATTTTTAAGTTGTGTGCTCTTGAAAACGTGAGTAGGGGTTCAAGTCTGCCATTGTGGCAGCCATATAGGTATTCTTTGAAGTTTCTCCTTGAGGTGAATATATAACGAAGCCACACTTCAAATTTTCAAAAGCACAAATCTGAAGAACCGAGGGTTGGTTTGCGCTGAAAAGTTGATCGCTTGGTCACCACCAGCGGTTCACCAATCGATCAACTTTTCAGCGCAATGCGTATTTTGGTTCCTCAGATTTGTGCTCTTAAAAATTCGAGGTGTGGCTTTGTTATATATATATTCACCTTAAACACTATGTGAAATTGATCAAAATAATAGCAGTGTTTGTTCTGATTTTTTTTAATTCAGCAAACAATTTTAAAAATTTTATATTTATATTATATTTATATTATTCGATGGCAAATTTTCAGCTCAATCGCTCATAGGAGAACAAATCGCTCAATCGCTCATAGCATTCCAAAGTTGACCATTTTGTATGGGAAATGACTTTCACTGCTACTTTTATGAACACAACTGTACACTGCAAAAACTGCAAATATTCATTTTATGTTTCGTACACATATATTTTTGCAATTTGTCTAGACAAATACTGTTTATGTGTGACACACATAACGAACTGTTTTTTGGTATTTATCGTTCTGATGTGTGATTACACGTAAAAACAATATAGAATGACAAATATAATCAATAGATGCGCTCAAATGGTTTTGATATGAGAGTATAGAAGTTTTACCGGGGATTAAAATTACAAATTTGATCCATAAAACTATAGAATTGATCTTGGAATTGATTTTAAAACAAATCCAAGAGATCATTTAAAAAAAAAGCCAAATATCGTATTGCACCGAAAAGTTGGTTGATTGTTAACCACCAGTGAGTGACCAATCGGTTAACTTTGCACCAAGCTTTGCACCTCCGAGTTATGTTTCAAACTGTGAAAATTTCTAAAAATTCCCAAGTTTCCGATAATTTTTTGATTTCAAGCGATTGAGGATGACTTTTTCATGCTCCAGTGCACATAACCGCTATGATTTTGGTCAAATTACTTCACTGGGAACTGCAACTCCTGCAGTTTTTTCTTTGTAAACTGAAACGCGTCACCATTTTTTCACTTTGCAGATCGCGGACGGCTGACATAGACACCATGCATTGTTATTATGTGTGTACACACATATTTTTTTGCTATGGGTGTTAACACATACCAACTATTTGTGAAACTAATCTAAAGCATAGATAACAAACATGTTGATTATATTTTAGGTAATAAAATGTATGTGTGGGAAGGTCAATTGGATCGATGTGAATTTTCACATAGAATAAATATTTGCAGTTTTTGCAGTGTAGGTAGTACGCAGATCGCAAGAAATTTCATGGCCTATCTTGATGCGTGGAAAATTCTGTCAAAGAACCGCTCAATAAATGAAACGTCAAACCAAAGGGAGCTTACTGTGTTAAATTTCTTGACCATTCCGGTCAAGGAAAAAGAATGCACTGAACCAAAATTACTTGAGCAATTCCGTTTAAGGTGCATACCTAGCAATACACCTACAGTCATAATAATTTAATGCTGAGTTTTTTTTTTGCTTCTGAATACGCCCATATAAATAACCCTTGTAATATTTATGACTTACGAAGAATTGTATTTAATTTTCACACACTTACTATTTATCAACAACTGTATTTCTCTCCGGGCTTCATCTCCATTAGGACTGGAGACAACACATGTGAAGGTTCCTTTGTCCTGAAGTGGATCCACATGATGAATTATCAACGTTCCACCATGGTTGATATCTGCAACAGCAAATCTAGAATCTAAAAAAGCTAGCTGTTTGAAATGGTGAACTATACGCACCCATCCGCTATACTTACTCGATGAAACATTCAATCCATTACGCATCCATCTAATATGTTCAATTGGATAACCAGAAAATGGACAAAAGATTTCTTTGCTCTCTCCAGCTACTGCTTTTATTGAACTAATAGCTCGAACATATGGAGGGCCTGTAAACACAAAAGCAAAAAAAAAAACGATAGATTCTAATCGATCTTCTTTAGCTTTCTGGTAAAGTCAGTGATAAAGCTTTGTTGAAAGTGCGTGATTTCAATATCCGGTACAATCCAAGAACTTGCCGTAGGTAATATAAATTTCCTTAGCTTCTATGGCAGGTTAGGGTTCGTTCAAATATTACGTTACGCTAAGGGGGAAGGGAGGGGTTCCAGCGCTGCGTTACGCTTCATACAAAATTTGAAAACTTCCCATACAAAAGTTGTTACGTGGGGGAGGGAGGGGGTCTAAAATTGGCAAATTTTGCGTTACGTAATATTTGAATGAACCCTTAAGGATTTTCTTTTTTCAAGACATGTTCTATAGCTAGTAAGACAAAGTAAAGTGCACCAAAAATTCTCGAAATTTGACCAATGTCCATGTACCAGTGCCGCTCGATAGGACCTCGCCGTATAAAAATGAGTTTTTTTAAAGAATCTTTATTTGTATCTCAACCAAATTTTACATTCATTATCTTAAAGTAGGTGTACCGTAAAACGGGGTATCTTTGATAATGCGGGTAACTATGATAAAGCGACAGGCGTTGTATAGTTCATCTTATAACTATGATTCCTTCAATCAGTTAAGAAAAAGGCAAACGTAGATCAAAACTATACATATGAAAGTCCATCTTAGACGTATTTCCGTGAAAACCAAGTTTATATTAAGCTTTTTGGGCAAAAAATTAAAAATATTGATATTTGTGTCATTTGTCAACCCTTTCAAACAATCTGCTGTACAACTTTGTTCCAGCTATTTTTTTCAATGAATGGTCGCTTTTTCTCGGTAGATTTATCATAGTGGATTCCATTTCTGGCCTTGAATCTCTTAACGAAGTGTGCTTTTACAAACTGGAATTCATGTTGTAAATTTGAACACAAATCTCCATTAGCGTGGGACACCAAAAGACATTTTACTCCTGTACACTTTTTGAGATCCATTTTGGTCCCATATCAACTGTGCAAAATTTCAGCTCGATCGGAGAAACTATATTTTAGCGCCAGCAATTTTAATTTGTCATGCGATTTACTATGAATGATTTCTGTTGGAAATTTTACGAGGAACCAACCCTCCGAAGACCGCAAAGCGATCTAAGGCATGTGGAAAAAGTTATTGACTGAAAATCGAATGGCATGCCAACGCTGTTTAACATGTAAGGAATAGCAATAAATAATAAAATCTCGTCATTTTATCGATCGGATGAGGCTTAACAACTTTTTCCACGAACGTCGCATCGCTTTGCAGTCTTTGGAGGTCTGATTCCTCGTGAAGTTTTCTACAGAAATCATTCATCGACTTATTTTTAGGGATCTAGGGGTGACTCCTAGTGATTTTCCTTTGCAGAAGTAAAATTCATGTAAATTTAAGTTCACTTGGATGCACATAAACGGAGCGGCCCGTTTGACACGAATTTACATCTTCTATAACAAATAAAGTCGATCTAGCAATCGCTAGAGCTGAAGCGAGAGATAAAACATATGTAAGTAAAATAATGAACTGGATTCGAACTCTGGTCCGCTGATCGAGAGGCACGTACTATACCTCTCGGCTGTATCACCGAGTTGTGTGACAAACGATAAATGTAAAACTCTTTCTACCTATCTGGTCAGATAGGCTTGTTGACATCTTGTGCAACCAACTCGAACTTACTTGATGGATGTAAAATTGAGTCAAACTTGTCATTCAATCATGAAATGTTTACGACTGTTGATGGTTTACGTCACGTGTAAATTTCTAATTTTTTAAGAGTGTGGAACTCAAAAAGTATACAGGAGTTAGAGTTTTTTCATTTTTTGTATTTTTCCATATAAACCGTGTACCAAGCTAATCTCCATACATCGATAAACGCCTCTATGCAATGATCTTGTAATTTCTTGTAGTTAAATCTGTTGTATTCAAAATTTGTTTATAAAACATTCAAAAACAATCCAAATAAAGAGAAATCACCATACATAGCATGTAATCATATGTTGATGTACCGTTAAACCATATATTTTCACAGAGATATTGATTTTTGATAGCTTAACTAACTGTGTTTTTCACGCAGTATTCCACAAACTCATTTTTATACGTAGAGTTTAGTAAAAAATCAATTTTTGATATAAAATTCCAATTTGATATGTTCTACAAGGCTTCTTTAATCATGTTCATACTCCTAAGATTTCAATCCGTGATTATTTTTCAAGATTTGATGTGTTTTTCAGGGCACTATTGAAAGTTGAATCGTACCACCAGGAGGAGGAGGAGCAAGAGCACTGCCACTCTATGGTGCGCTAATAAACCGTAAAGTAAGCGAAGAAGTAGTTCGTCATTCCTCTTGTTTTTCGAAAAATGATAACACAACTTGGGACCTTATCAACCGCTGGACGAAACAAGTTACCCCAAAATGGAAATGTGATTCTCGCTCATATGGAAAATTAAAAGTTACCCAAAATATTTAAAGTTATCGCATCTTTTAATTGCAATCGGTAATTGATACCGCAGTATTTGTTTTCAAAATATAAAACTAGGGGATACACTATTACATGGAAACAGATTGAGGGAATTGGATGAAAAGCTATCAAAGCTACCACGTTTTACGGTACTATGTATTACTATACACTATGATCCTAATTTGGTAACGAGTTGCAAAATGATGATTTATACAGCACGAGTTGTACATTTATCCAACGAGGCTTGTCGACGAGTGCTGTAAAAATCGAGTTTTGCAACGAGTTACATACAACATTTTTTTGCAATGAAGGAAAAAGTTTCATTAGAATACTTAGAATATGATAGATTCCATCAATATCATCGTGCTTCACGGTGGATGAATGGGACCGGCCACGTGCTCTATTATCGTGCAAGACTCAAAAAAATGGATCAAGCATGCCGTGCTAAAACCATCACAGTTTTTCAAGCTCTAGCCGTGGAAACTGAGGTTAGACTGAGATTGTCAATCAAACAATTGCATTATGATTCATAATACAACCGAAATGAGTTGCTTTATGAGCCATAATGCAATTGTTTGGTATCGTGTGGAAAAGTAGGCCGTTACCTCACCGAAATGGCAAGTATAAAGAAGAATATTATAGTGTCGAGTTGCAAAATAGTTATTTATGAAACGAGTTGCAAAAAGTTGATTTTTTTAGCACGAGTCGTACAAAAGAGTGCTGAAAAAATCGAATTTTGCAACGAGTTCCATACAAAATTTTATGCAATGATTTTTTCATAATGCAACTCATTTGAGTTGCATGATATTCATAATGCAACTCAAATGAGTTGCATTATGTACATTATACAACTATTTTTCATTATGCAACTCACTTCAGTTGTATAATGAATCAGTTTGGAAAAAATGCCATTAGGATACTAAAATGAGTTATATAAAATTGAAATTATGATACTGAATTGCATAAATTGTGGGCTTCGTGGCCGAGCGGTTAGCGGCGTCAGTCGTTTAGGTGTCTCGTAAGCCTCGGAGTGTGGGTTCGATTCCCGCTCCAGTCGGGGAAAACTTTTCGTCAAACGGAAAATTCTCCACTGGGCCACTGGGTGTTATATGTGTTGTCCGTTGTCTAATGTTGTAATGTTCAGTCTGTGTTGGCCACAAGGTCAAAGACGGTGTAATTGTCTTTTCTTTTTGTATTTATTGCACTTAGTTTGAATATTTTCAATGTGGTTTTTGAAAGTTAAGCATTTAACTAGCAAGAATCCCAGATACTTAACTTCGCATCTGGGTGGGGTGGTATTACCGGCATTACCGTCGTGAAAATACTTCAGTGTAGTTTATCATCAAGCATCAAATACTCTCATATATCCTTTGGTGATGACAATGAGAAAGTGGTCATATTGGTCACAAAATTATGTAACTAATGACGCTGAAATATAACCTAGGATATTGTTCATCCGGTTGAAATCAAAACAGACATTCAATTAAAAAATGCATTTTTCTCGGTCCACAAGTGCCACAACTTGTTCGCAACTACTGACTGCGCTGTGTTCTTGATGACAAGGAGATAGATGTACATTATTTCAAAAAAGATTCAGAAAACGTCGCGAGTTGGATCGCGACTCGATTGTGCGACGTCTGGTTTGGTGACGGTGCGACAATATATCGAAAAACGTTGTCGGCCGCACTTGGTAATTCAGGCCAACAATGAATTAATTACATCGGCTGTTTTCCTACTCTCCGCATCGACCAATGTGGCACTAGCTTCTATGCGCGAAAAATCGCTAAAAGTAAATCGCAAAAATATTGTATGGCGAATAGCATCTAAAGGCAAATTCTCCAAAGGGGAACCCATTATTCGAAAAAATATTTGGTAGTGGTTGTGCACAATGGTGACCACTATTAAGCCTACCAAATATTTTTTCGGGAAAAGCTTTGTATTTCAAGTTATTCAAGTTTAGATGCATTTTGCCATACAAAATAAAATTGATTTACTCCTGCTGATCAACTGTGGCTGCGCGCAAAGCGGGTAGTCCATTGAGATATTACCCAAGTAACCACAAGCATTATATCATTGCACGAATTAGACTGAATATCAACCTTTGTAATGCGAAATGCAGTAATTCCACACTTGTCAAGCAATAATCCTTTAGATTGGCATTATCAATGTGATGATGCATTACATTTTTCTTTACATTAGGGTGTATTAATAACTCATATACGATAGTTCAATAATTCAACACTGCAAAAACTGAATAAATGCAATTTACAAACTAGCAAACTTTGCTCTAACAATACAATTATAAAAGCTTGACTCTAATGGTAAACAAATGTAATCAAGAAGAGTGAAAAATTTTACTCTAGCGGTCATCAACACTTCTGGTTCGACTCCCGACCAACTTAATCCCCGCTTGAACCACCGATCGACGACTTTCTTCAGCAAAACCTTTTTGAAGATTACCTTTTCTCTTTTCTGTTGGCTGTTATCACATGCCAATGATGATGGAAACCACCGAGGAAACCACAATTAGCATGTGAGCAGTGTGCGAAGGGTGTTTTGATTTTCTTATTTATTTTAATACTAAAATGCATTACCGTATGTATTTATCAGTGATTATCAGAATATGATTACAGGGATTCTATTACATATGACATAGTCGTTTTGCCCTCTACTGCAATCATTGAGACAGAAGAACAGTCTCCTTTTAGTTAATGAAATATTGTCTATCCGGTTGGAATCAAGACCGACATTCAATCAAAAATTGCCATTTTCTTGGTCCACAAGTGTCGCAACTGTTTCGCATCTAGTGCGCTGTGTTGCTGACAACAACGGGAAGGATGCGCACTACATTTGACATGATTAAAAAACGTCGCGAGATGGGTCGCGTCGCGACTTGATTTTGCGAAGTCCGGTTTGGTGGCGGCCCGACAATATCTGTTGTTAACACTGCAGCAGAAACGGTCCAAGGTGCCAGCGCGTACACGGAGAAACGAAACTACCCAAAAGTGAGTTCTTTCCACCCAACTTCGGGGTTGCGTGCGTCAAGCCAATTTTGAGTTGATGGAATCGATGTTTTTGTTGGGTTGTTCCCGCTTGCTTCCATGTGAAAAAAATACCTAATTTTACGTTTTTTCCACCCAACCGAAATTTTGACTAGGTTGTATTCACTCAAATTTGAGTACTGTGCTAGAAACTCAGTTTTGGCTTGACGCACGGAACTGCAAAAGTTGGGCTGTTTCTCTCTTCACTCTCTGACAACAACAGAAAGAGCGCATGAAAAGGGAGATGAAAAAGAACTCAAAATTGAGTTTAAAAGTACCTAATTTTGAGTTTTTCAGTTTCTCCGTGTATGGAACTCATCTACACTCAGCCAAATAACCTTAAGTCTTTCATAAGGCCCAACTTATGAAACGGCCTTTAAATAATTCATAATGATTCGGATGAATTTCATAAGGTCACTCTATGACGTAAAATCGTCTCACAGCTTGGCTTTTATTCGTGTTTAGCAACATGGTATTCTCAAGCGTCGGTAGCCGTGTGGATAAAACACGGGCTTGGCGATCCCGACGTTCATGGATCGAATCCAGTCTGCATCATTTTAGGATTTTTTTGTTCTTTTCATAAGTCTATCTTATGAAATTTGTCATAGCAAGCACGATCAATTTTTATAAGGTTTTCTTAGGTCATCCATAAGAATTAGTTATAGCAAATTTTCATAAGGTATTTCGATGAATTTCGCTAGTTTTTTTCGCTGAGTGTAGCGGTCTTCAACGATTCTGGTTCGACTCCCGACCCGGCGACAAAAAAATAATGGTTAAAACATTCATGTGTGGGAGCATTAGTACCGTCGATAATGAAGCGGTGCTAAAAATAGATTTTTGTTTTGGTTTTTCGTGTTGCATGTATTTAGCATGTGTAAATGCAAATGTACAGCACATGCATTTATGTTACTTTAGTAATGGCTGTCAACGTGCTGCAATATGTGGCATTAATTTGATTTTAGTGGGGCCCTTTTCGACTTTAATATTGCTTCAATGATGTGTTTAAAGTAATGCAGCATGATATTCACAATTTTAAATATAAATATATAGCAAAATTGATGCACTTATATACGGCTTCGTGGTTACTTGGGTATGTATTATTGATATTAACCCTCTAATACCCAACCCCGCCTTTAGACGGGGTATAGTTTGAACATTTTTGTAATTTTTGTTTCGTGGAAAATCAATATTTTTATATTTTTGGCTGATGTTTAGAACTTTTTTGTATATCTCAAAATGGTTTTTGGTGTATTTTAAAGCATATTTACATTTTTTTTAAACCATTGAAAAATTGATGTTTCAGTCACCTTCCAGAAGTCATTGTTTATTTTGTATTTGTAAATCGGTACAATTAACATATTTTAAATTTTTGTCAACTCATTCTATCCTAGTTTTATAGTTAAAGGGAATCGAATACACTCTTGAATTATTTTCCTTAAAATTACACGGAAAATAAAATTTTCCATCAAAAAAATTTAAATTAATAATATTTCAACAATAATCATAAAATCGCAAAATGTTTTTATCTCAAAAAATCCCTACTCCAAATAGGCTTCCAGGAAAAATATAAAACTGTGAGGATGTTCAAAAATAAAAAAAAGAAAAATCAAAAACCGAAATTCACGAAATTGAGAATTAAAAAGAATCATTTTCCAAAACATGTTTAAATCGATTTTAGATGACGAAAAATGATACTTGGATCAAAATAAAAAAAAAATGGGTATTAGAAGGTTAATCTTTTACATGTTAACCCTCCTTGTGCATTTGGGTCATTTTTGTTTTGACCCAAACCGTGCACTACGTCGTCAGCGAGCTCTGTTTTGAAAATAATGGAACTTCGACTCAGCTAATCAAGGAGAAGTTGATCAAATCTACTTCTATGTTTAGTCCAACCATGATCAGGTTTACAGTTGGTTCACCCCTCATCATCTATATATATCTATATATATAAAAATGGATTTCCGTCTGTCTGTCTGTCTGTCTGTCTGTCTGTCTGTCTGTCTGTCTGTCTGACCGCTATGGATTCGGAAACTACTGAACCGATCGGTGTGAAATTTTGTGTGTGGGTATTTTTGGGACCAGGGAAGGTGCTTCGCTTGGTGTGAGACCTCTCCGGTCTCTGGAAAGGGGGGCTGCCGAAGAAATGAACCGGAAATGAGCTGAGAGAGAAGTTCAACACGGTCGCAAACAAAAACGATCTAGAGTGCGGTGCTGCAATGAGCCCAGCAATTGTCAAATGTGAAATGGCAATTCAATGTTTGCCCACCGCATACCTACTTTTGGATTTTTAAAACCTATCGGCACGGTTTCGGAGAGAAACCAGCCCAAATCCCCAGGCTTCGGGGGCAGGATGGAATCTTCAGAGGCAGCGGAGGAGCAACGACGGGGTAACTGGGAGCAGTGGCGGGGAGAAGTCCAGGATCGAAGCAGTCGGGCGTCCGGGATCGGGGAGACAGTCCTACCTGATGAAGCTTCGGGCGCATGAATTTGCCCGTGCTTTGGTCCGAAATAGCCAGCTTTCAACGGCCGGGCGGAAAACGTTCGGCCGAGATGGTGATGACTTCGACCGGAGCAGATGTCCTCGGGATGGCCGGAAACGGAGGCCGAGCTGGTGGGGCTTCGGGAACGTAGAATTGCCCGCACTTTAGTTCCAAAATGACCGGCTTTCGACGACCAAGCACTGAACGAATGGCTGAGATGGGGATGGCTACAGCCAGAAAAGATGTTCACAGGGTGGCCGGGCGCTGGAGGCCAGGGGCAAGCGCGTAACTACAGCGCATTTGGCCCCCCAGCTTTAAAATCGTGCACGCTGGCTGTAAGGCATAACAAGCGTGCACGACATCGGAGCTGAGGGGCCAACATTTCTGCAGGAGTTCCTCTAGGGATTGCTCTTGGAATTCCTCCACGAATTATTTTAGGAATTCCTCCAGGATTTCTTTCAGAAATACCTCCAGGCATTTCTCCAGGGATTCATCCAGCCATTCCTTCTAGATTTAGTTCTGGGACTCCTCCAGGAATGCTTTTGAGAATTCCACCAGATATTAGCTCAGGCATTCCTGCAGAATATGTCCAGGTATTTACCAGAAGTTCCTTCAGGGATTCCTCTAGAGATACTTCCAAAGATTCCTCCAGGAATTCCTTCGATAATTCCTCCAATAATTCATCAAGATGTTCTTCTAAGATTTTTTCCTGGAATTCCTCCAGACATTCCTCAGAAAATTGCTAATGGGATTTCTGCAGGGATTCCTCCAGGAGTTCTTCTGGAGATTTCTCAAGGATTCCTCGAGGAATTCCTCCATGTATTTCTCTAGAGATACCTCATGAAATTCCTGTAGAAATTCCACTAGGGATTCCTCGAGGAATTTCTCCAGAAATTCTTTAAAGGATTTCTCCAGGGATTCTACCTGAAAGTTTTCCAACGATTCTTCAAGAAAATCTTCCAGAAATTCCTCCAGAAGTTCCTCTTAAGATTTCTCGAGGAATTTCTCTAGATATTCCTCCAGGAATTCGCACAGGCCTCTGGAGCCGGGCTTCAAATGTTTATAAAAAAGAGTTTACAGACTCTTTGGAGCCATACAACTAATTATTTAATAAAATGATCAACAAGATTTTTGAACGGTTCAATTTGTCCTAATGGTGGGTAACTATGTTCGTATGTAGAACATGTTAAGAAAATTAACAAAAACATTAGAACACCTGTGCAACAGCAACAATTAAAATGGGCAATACAAGGTTTGCCGGGTCAGCTAGTTTACTATAAATATTCAGGAATGTATGTTTTTAGTTTTAGATTTTTTTTATTAAATTGCATTGTGTTCATCGCTGCTTTATGTGGTAACTTACCGTAGACATTCAGACGTGCTTTCTGGGATATACTTCCCATGGGATTTGAAGCAATGCAGGTATAAAGCCCACCGTCATCTACGTTTACATGTGTTATATTCAAGTGTGTTGTTACGTGACCGTTACCATCGATAAATTGGTCGAATGAGTATCGATGTACGGAAGAAAGTATTGGCTGGTAGTCAAGCATCCAAGTGAACTGAGGATGTGGCGATCCCGAGGCCATACACTTCAGCGATACGAAAGCTGAAGGATGCACGTTTTGCTCGGCAAAACTGTATATAATCTCCGGAGGTGTTTCTGAAAAAAAAATAATGGTATTTTTTAATAAAATAGCACAGGCAAACAGACGTAGCACTCTGATAATTCCCATCGTACACCGATTTAAAGGTCTTTTTAAAAATTGATAGTTGGCCAACTGCTCACCCGTGGCGCTCGCATCGATTTTGTTCGAGTTTGACATTTGCTCACTACCGTCACCTAGTTCATGGTTGGCCAAACTCATTCCTTTTAGCATGAACATGTGTCTGTACCTATGATTTGAATCGAAAGATGTTCGATGTGCTTGTCTGTGAAAATAGTATCAAGTCTATGCTTAAACTCCGGGTTATACATACTGTCACTATATACACAGTCTGACGAATAGAAAATCCTAAGAACTGGCAACTGGAGTACAATATACTGCCAACACAAGTTCAAGTTCACGCTTTCAAAAGACTTTGTATTTTCAGAACATAAATTTATTATCTTTACGGATACAGTCGTATATTCAAGCTCTCTATATAGTGACTGTAGTTATTAGAGTGGGCCATCGTTTATTAGGAAAAATGAAAAATTCACTGGTATCCCATCAGATCAAAGCTTTTTTTGATCCCATTTCAGGACCCAAATAAGTGTGCAAAATTTGGGCACGATCGGATTAAGTCTACGTTTTGCGCATCGCGTTTGAAGTTTGTATGGAGTTTTACATGGGAAAACACAGTTTTTTGCATTTCTCTCATAACAAGCTCAAACATTTCTAAAACCATGTAACCGATAAAGTGAAAACATAGCATAGGATGTTCTGAAAAATTTTGTCGAAGACCGCGAAGTGATCTGATGCTTATGAAAAAAGTTATAGCGTTGTCATTGCTTGGCGAAACAACATGATTTTGTTGTTATTGTTATTCTTTTACATGTTAATTTTTTTTTATCTGTATTAACGAGATTTTTAGTCAAAGGCTAGTTCATCTCGGGACCCACGCTTTATTTCCCTTCCGAAGGAAGAACCCACATTTTTTGTGAGTTTGTCGGGAGTGGGATTCGATCCCAGGTCCTCGGCGTGATAGTCAAGTGTTCTAACCACCACACCAGGTCCGCTCCACACAAGCGTCGGATCGCTTTGCTGTCTTCAACACAGTTTTTTAGAACATCCTAGGCTATCATTTTACAATATCGGTTATAAAGTTTCAGACAAACTTTTGCAACTTATGACAAATATGCAAAAAAAAGTATGTTTTCCCATACAAAATCCCATACAAATGTCAATGGATCATTGAAGCCGACTTTTCCGCTACTCACCGCATCAAAACAAAAGCGCCACCGTATATGGACGATAACACAGTGACAGCAGTCGAGGTACGTCAAACACACAAGGCTACGGTGGCGCTATTTGTTCATTTCATAGCGGCCGTTTTAGTTATTTTAGTGATCCATTGGAATGCGCAAAGCACAGACAAACAGACGTAACACTCTGATAATGAATTAACTACATCGGCTGTTTTACTACTCTCCGCATCGACCAATGTGGCGCTAGCTTCTATGCGCGAAAAATCGCTAAAAGTAAATCGCAAAAATATTGTATGGCGAATAGCATCTAAAGGCAAATTCTTCAAAGTGGAACACATTATTCGAAAAAATATTTGGTAGTTGTTGTGCATAATGGTGACCACTATTAAGCCTACCAAATTTTTTTTCGGGAAAAGCTTTGTATTTCAAGTAATTCAAGTTTAGATGCATTTCGCCATACAAAATGAATTAACTGCATCGGCTGTTTTCCTATTCTCCGCATCGACCAATGTGGCGCTAGCTTCTATGCGCGAAAAATCGCTAAAAGTAAATCGCAAAAATATTGTATGGCGTATACCATCTAAAGGCATATTATTCAAGGTGGAACACATTATTCGAAAAAATATTTGGTAGTAGTTGTGCACAATGGTGACCACTATTAAGCCTACCAAATATTTTTTCGGGAAAAGCTTTGTATTTCAAGTAATTCAAGTTTAGATGCATTTCGCCATACAAAATTAAATTGATTTACTCCTGCTGATCAACTGTGGCTGCGCGCAAAGCGGGTAGTCCATTCTCATCGTACACCGATATAACGGTCTTTTTCAAAATTTGATAGTTAGCCAACTGCCCAACCGTGGCGCTCGCATAGTTTTTGTTCGAGTTTGACGTTTGCTCACTACCGCCACCTAGTTGGTGGTCGGCCAAACTTAGTCCTTTTAGCATTGGGCGAATATGTTTCCGTGACTATGATGTGGATCGAAAAATGTTCGAAGTGTTACGTCTGTTTGTCTGTGCGCAAAGTGTAGACGCAACCGATCTTGCTCAAATTTTGCACAGATACTCAGGACCCGAAACGGAACAAAAAAATCTTTGATCTGAGAAAACAGTTCCGATGACCCACACTAGTTATACCCCAATTATTTTGATAGAAACTGCATAAATGGCAGAATTGAAATACCGACATGTTAATATACTGTACCATAGACACTTTACTATTATTAATTTTCACGTGTTTACATTTTCAAATCCTTCAGAACAATCACAGCGGCATCAAACTATGTCCACAGACAAACAGATGAAACATTTGCGAAATATTCATCGACCACGCTTTTAACGAACATTTTAAATCTTCATAGTTGTGGCTTTCACAACCAGAGGCACGCGCATCGTTTTTCTTTGCGTTTGACATTTCACACTAGCGCCTTCGGTTGACGATATTGCACAACGCAGTGTTTCGTGAAACATTTCCACCAGAATATGGTAGTGTGAAGTGGGCGATGGATTTTCACGAAAATTGTAGATGTTACGTCTGTTTGTCTGTGGATTAGTGGTGAGTGGACAAGTTTCATATTCATCACAACAACATGGGAATTGTGCGGTTGCAGCGCCACAACGGTGTTGCTATTTCAAATGTCTGTTGAATTTCTTACACAGTTTTGGAACTGAATTTGGATGTCTGTTCTCTGTAGAATAATAGTTATTGATAAAATAACAACTTACCGCCAATTTTAAGTTCAGCACTTGCTTCCGCACTACTTCTAGCATTAGATACAATGCACTGGTAAACACCTCGATCCTCTTTATCAACTTTGTCTATCGTAAGAATAGTGCCGGAAGCAACGGAGATTCTGTTTCAAGGATAAAAAAAATAAATAAATCATTAGTCTTGTAGTAGGTTGAACATTGTTGAAGTTGCTGCAATAATTAGTTTTGAAGTAGGTTGAACATTGTTGAAGTTGCTGCATCTTGCCCTTGCACATTTGTTGATGAATAGGTAAGAGCAGGATGCAGCAATTTCCACCATGTTCAACCTACTTCATTGAACAGGACTATTGATTATTATATTAAACAAAGAACAGTACTGACACAGACAAATAGACGTAATACTTGCGAAATTTCAATCGACCACGCTTTTAACGATCATTAAAAAAATTCATAGTTGTGGCTTTCACAACCAGAGGCGCGCGTATCAGTTTTTCTTTGCGTTTGACGTTTCACACTAGCGCCTTCGGTTGACGATATTGCACAACGCAATGTTTCGTGAAATGTTTCCACCAGGTGACGGTAGTGTGAAGTGGGCGATGGGTTTTTACGAAAATTGTAGATATTACGTTTGTTTGTCTGAGGTATGGATATTAGAATGGCTCAGAGCATCTCATACTGCCTATGATCGCATGACTCTCTCTCTCTCTTCTTGGCGTAACGTCCTCGTTGGGACAAAGCCTGCTTCTCAGCTTAATGTTCTATGAGCACTTTCACAGTTATTAACTGAGAGCTTCCTCTGCCAATGACCATTTTGCTTGCGTATATCGTGTGGCAGGCACGAAGATACTCTATGCCCAAGGAAGTCAAGGAAATTTCCTTTTACGAAAAGATCCTGGACCGACCGGGAATCGAACCCGTCACCCTCAGCATGGTCATGCTGAATACCCGTGCGTTTACCGCCTCGGCTATATGGGCTATATGATCGCATGACTGTCCCATATGAATAGGAAACCCAGCAAATATGGGACTTATATGCAATCATAGGTAGTATATATACATTAGTATGGGACACGCTTGTATGGAAAAAACAAATCCTCGCTCCAGTCCACTTTTTCGATTCCATTTAGGTCCCATATGAACTGTACAAAATTTCAGCGCAATCGGTGAAACTATAATTTAGCGCAAGCGGTTCAAAGTTTGCATAGGATTTACTATGGGAAAAGTTACACTTTCAAGCAAAAAATCCCAGAGGTCGCCCTATGTCTCCTTAATTCAAATCGATCAACGCTTCTTGTAGAAAAATCATTTATGAAACTTTCCTTCGAAGACCGCAAAACGATTGGATGCTTGTGGAAAAAGTTATTGATTTATTACCGATTAGTGAACCAACGGACGGCTTTTTGTTTTGTTTTATCAGCAGCACTGCTGCTGCCGTTGTTGCATGGGCTGGTGGGAGGCATCACCACCCCCAGAAACAGCAGCAGCCGAGGCAGCAGGTACAGTGCTGCTAATAAAACAAAACAAAAAGCCGTTCGTTGGATCACTAATTGGTAATAAATCATTAACTTTTTCCACAAGCATCCGATTGTTTTGCGGTCTTCGAAGGAAAGTTTTATAAATGATTTTTCTACAAGAAGCGTTGATCGATTTGAATTAAGGAGACAAGGGGCGACCTCTGGGATTTTTTATCTGAAAGTGTAACTTTTCCCATAGTAAATCCTATGAAAACTTTGAACCGCTTGCGCTAAATTATAGTTTCACCGATTGCGCTGAAATTTTGCACAGTTCATATGGGACCTAAATGGAATCGAAAAAGTCGACTGGAGCGAGGATTTGATGTTTGTCCCATACTAATATACATATATACTACTATATATATATATATATATATATATATATATATATATATATATATATATATATATATATATATATATATATATATATATATATATATATATATATATATATATATATATATATACTACTTTATATATATGCTACTATACAAAAACATAAATTAAATCTTTGAATACTCATATTTTGCGTAAAAATGGAAAAAAAAAGTTCAACGCGTATATTTGAAATTTAAATTGGGAGAGATACGTAAAAAATGATTGAAAATCGGTTGAAAATTGAAAAAGTTATGGCACTTGAAGTGAAAACACCTTTTTATTACTCGAAAATTCAACTTTGAGGCGATTGCGCCACTTCTAAATCTCAATATTGTCGGGTCGCCATCAAACCGGACTTCGCACAATCAAGTCGCGACGCGACCCAACTCGCGACGTTTTTAAATCATGTCAAAAGTAGTGCGCATCCTTCCCGTTGTTGTCAGCAATACAGCGCACTAGATGCGAAACAGTTGCAACACTTGTGGACCAAGAAAACGGCAATTTTTGATTGAATGTCGGTCTTGATTCCAACCGGATAGACAATATTTTTGGCTCAAACTCAGAGGTTTCTCTTTTCATGTCATTTGAATCCAGAAGAGCTTACGAATTCCAGGTTTCAACAACTTTTGAAAAATAAACCGCAGTCTAGTGCTCTATTTACGCACTTCACAAAACAAGCAGTGCTTCAATCCTTTGTTTTTCGTAGGTTGAAAATGGGAATCACATGCTTAATAAGGGAATCAATACTCTATATGTATTAACAGCTGAGTATGTGAGTGTTTCGTGACGTATTTCTCGTCACTTGCGTGCGTCTAGAGCATTTTGAGCAGTTATCAGTTGCCCCAACGAACAAACACGATTCGCTAATCGGGGCGCACTCGTGACCGAACGAGCGCATCCTCACTGCACTGTATTAGCATTTGAAATAGTGTGACGCCGTTTTTAAGGAGAGATGTGTATGATTATGTGTGACAATTTTTTTGGAAGCTGAGGCTTGGAAGGCTTCCAAAAGTACCAAAATTTTAACATTTGGATATGAAATGAAGATGATGTAAGCAAAATTAGTGTAAGCACCGCCGCCTGTGAGTTGGGTTTTTTTTATGATCGTACAAATTGATTCGAAGGTTCTGAGAACTTGATGATTTTTTTTTTCATTTTTCAACAAAAACTGAAAAGTCCGGAAAATTCCCAAAAAAATATATTTTTGAAGAGATTTTTTTTAAGCTACTAAATAGCTGTACCCGGCAATCTTTGTCTTGCCTGCGTTTTTGACGTTTCAAATTTCTAGCCAAGACAAAGTCCCCGGTCACAATGTATGGAAGATCGATTTTCAAAACCTCTAACTTTTGTCATGGTTCTTGCCTCATTAACCTTCCTTGGGTGAAAACTAACAGAACAAAACTAAGACGACCAAAATCGGACCTTCCGTTCGGTCCCACGTATCTGTAAAATTTCCAAGATGTAATTTTGCTCCGTTCCTGAGCTATCACTAATTTTGTGGAAATTGTCCAGATGTTGGTTGATTTTCGACCGTCTCTATTATAAATTTGCACAAAAATGGTCATAACTCATGAACGGAGCCTGTGAGTGTTAATATCAATATTACCAATGTTGCCGTTTCGTGAAATAGATTATTTCCGAAATATGTAGTCTTCTTCTTGTTGATGTAACGTCCCCACTTGGACAAAGCCTGCTCCTCAGCTTAGTATTTTAAGAGCACTTGCACAGTTAATAACTGAGAGCTTCATCTGCCTGTGACCACTTTCCATGTGTATATCGTGTGGCAGATACGATGTTACAAAAATAAAAGAAATTAATTATTACAAAGGATTAACATATCACAACACATGGAACCTTATAAATGTACAAATAAGAAACATCACACATTGACGTAATACGACACATAACATAAATGTGCCCTGTTATCCAAATGGATAACACCTTCCGATCACAGGATGACGAGGTTTCAGTTATTGATTTGGGTCCATCAGTCATCCTGGATTTGTATTTTAGTTGGCAGTATGTCTTTTAGTTCACAGAATTTGATGCTGTATTCATAGCTTGGTTTGGTCTAGGAAAACTAATCCTAATTGGGCATCCCGTTTCAGGGTTCGATACTTGAGCTCAAGAACTCCGTGGCAGGGAAAGGTTTACATGTCTAGTACTTGACCACTGCCCGAAATAGCCTGAAAGTTGGCAATCAATAGTGGATTGCATTTCATGTACCTCTATTCAGTCAGAACCCTATAAATGTGTATTAAAACTCGGGGAATATTTACAAAGTAAAAATAACATATAACACAAAGAACGTACGAATATAATATTTATAACACAATTAACAATTATTCTGTCTTATAATTGTAACAAATATTTATACCCGTAACACAATCCAACGTTTGAGCAAGAATTTTTCGTGAATCGTTCACCGATTCACGAAAAATTCAGCTCCCATATGCTTCATATCCTTCATAACAATAATGTTAAGGCCATATACTTAACACTACGATAAAGATAAATAACTTAACCTAAACTCAAAACAAAACCAAAACGAGTTGTGCTACCCGAAAGCCACAATGCTTTCCAGAAACGTAGCGGTGAACAGGACTAACAAGTTCCCAGAACACACCTCAACTCAAAACAACTAAAATGTTACCCGAAAGCCAAACTGCTTTCCAAATCATGTAACGTATCTTACTTCAACTAAACTTTACTATTGTGGAGGTGCACTGTCTACAAAAATAAAATGGCCTTAAAACTGTAGTTATAATCCTTCCAACTAACTTTCATTTGCATACACGGGGTTTTTTAGTTGGGTGCCATGTTACAAAAATAAAAGAAATTAATTATTACAAAGGATTAACATATCACAACACATGGAACCTTATAAATGTACAAATAAGAAACATCACACATTGGAGAGCGCAGTAGGCCGTAGCCACGATCAGACGTGTTTTGTTTTGCTCGTCGCGTTTTTTTTTTCGCGTTCGCCAATTTTTTGTGATTCTGCAGACGGTTTGGCCGGTGTTACGTCATCTGGATAGCTTCCGCGTGTGAAAGAGTGCTTGTCATTTGTGAATTTTAATAGTGAGAAATGGATTGATTGATTTTGAAGAAATATAATAATTTTCAAATGAATCGTCCAAACCCGGGGGGGGGGGAGGGGTGAAGGTGGGGTTGGTGTTTAAAGATTGTGTGTGTTGGAATGCCGCTGCTAAAGAAGTTCGGATTTGGAAACGGTGCTGAAATTTGTTTCGAGAGTGTGGGAGTGTGCCGTCTATTTCGCGTTTTCACGTAGAACGGTCAATGGCGCTACGCCTTCCAGAAGTTTTTCATAGTAAAGTTGTTGTAAAGGCGCTACGACTGCAGTTTTCTGTCGTGTTTTTTGACGTATGTGGCTATGAAAGTACCGCCATGCCATCAGTGATTCGCGAGGGATAACAAAATCATCCCGTGTGGCTTAAGGCCTTTTCTTGTGTCATCACAAAATGGCTTCTTCAGAATCATCATCCAAATTCAACTTTACACAGTATTGCACTAATACACTTACGTAAGAAAATCGACGCTTACCTTTTCTCTAAAATTCTCCACTTTACCCAACATATTTGGAAAAGAAATATAGAACACACTATTCTAATTAAAATTCTCTTTCGAACTACCTATGCCACAAAGAAATATTTTCACTCAAACTTGAAAATTATATAAATTTGTCTCAACCGCACCAAGAGTTCGATGGCAATGTTTACCACCCATCACAGTACAACGACGGCGACAGCAGCGCGACGCGACGGTGCCGTCTGGCGCACAATCATCGATCATTGAACGCAGTGATGTCGATCTTGCGGGCCAATTCATCAATAAAATCAGTCAAAATCGTTGAAATGGTCAACTCAAATTTATCGATTATACGTCGTAAAATCGAAAAAAATTGAAAACTATTCTCCGAATGATTATTGTTGTACTTTGAAGCACATATGATAGTAATAAAAGCAAATAATTTTTGATTTGTGAAATCTCCTCCGTACTGTCCGCCAACACTGCTGCTGCTTGCAAACATCAACAGCGGAAGAGCATCTAAGAGTATTTGATCATTTTTAGCCTATTACACATAAAATTCAATGTTTTTCGAGACATTGAGATATGTTCCATCGTTATTTAGTAAAATAGAGTAGTCTCCTGCTTGAATTGCTTTTAAATGATTCATAATCCTGAAATGTTTACATTTCCGGAAGCGAGACAGAGAGGTGCTATTTTTGTTTGTTTGTTTGTTTATGGAACAAACGTAAAAAGGCAACACCACTACTGTTGCGCTCGATGATTGTTAGAAATAAGAATCGAAAAAGAAGAGCTGAAATAAGAGTGATACAGGGAGTCACCTTAACATTCATATTTTTGTGGGAGCTAAAGTGACGTGTGTTCAAATGATGACTGACTGCAAGCACAACGGTGGCGAGACGAGGAGGAAGCCTGACTGCACAACGAAAACGTTCCCATGGTGATGGAAGCGCTACCTAGGATTGGATGGATTCCGGTGAGAATGTTCTGATTACTTTTACTATAACAAAATGAACTAAATACGCGCCAGTTTCAAAGATTTCCTTTGAATCAGGAAATGTGTTTGCATTATCATTGTCCAAATGACAACGGTAATGTACACATGCGGGGCTTATTGTAAGTGAAAGTGACTTCTGAATGGACGTGTCTCTCCAGCCATTCTGAAATGGGTCTCTGAATCTGCAATAGAACTATCACCTTCTAACTCCCGGACTAAAGCTTTTTGCAATAGTATCAAAATGATATTGCAGAAAACTTTCTTCCATAATACCACTGCCGGACAGTGGGGGTTAGTTGGATCACACACACACACACACACACACACACACACACACACACACACACACACACACACACACACACACACACACACACACACACACACACACACACACACACACACACACACACACACACACACACACACACACACACACACACACACACACACACACACACACACACACACACACACACACACACACACACACACACACACACACACACACACACACACACACACACACACACACACACACACACACACACACACACACACACACACACACACACACACACACACACACAAATAAGAAACATCACACATTGACGTAATACGACTGTGACGACCCCTTGGTCGGCGCGCTTACCGAGACAACATGATGTGAAGAGTAACCCATTGTTGATCTTTGGGCCGTGACAGGTACGTCAATCAGACACAGAATGACGAGCAGTTTTACGCTGAAAAGCAAAAGTCGATAGCAAGAAACTAAGGCATAACGTTGAATTTCTTTGTAGTTATAAAACTTAGCTAAACTTGTCTTTATTACGCGAATTGTAGAAACTTTGAACTAAATCCTCGACTCCGTATAAGCTTAAAGGTAAAGCTGAAAATTAACTTAAATTGTATAAATTCTTATCCTATGATCTCTCATTAAATTGGTTAGATTTGCTAAGTAAAAGAACTGAAATAATCGAAAATCCTACCTAAAATTTAGCTTAAAAATAGCGCTGGTGAGTTGCATAAAACAAAATACTTTTTTTCCTATAAACTAAAGTAAAAAAAATATTAGAAATATTCTAATATTAGTCGCACATCTAGTAGGAGAAGAAAAGTTCCAGAAAATAAGTGCGAAGAAGAAGCAGTTCTAGAACAAGTTCTAGAAAGAACAGAGAAAGAAAGAACTAAATGTAAGTTTATGAAACTTTGAATTTAAAACCTAAACCATAATACCTATTCGTAATTTTAGGAAATTTTTATCGAGTCATCAAAACGATTAAAAACGCAGAAATTGTTTCTTTCTTCCGTTGATTGAAAATCAACAATATAAAAACTTCATTTACCCGCACTGGAAGCTTCACCTACGGAATGTCGCGACGGAACCAGCAGCAGCGAGTGGCCGCTGCCAATGAGAAGGATACCGGCTGCAAGATGTGTACGAGTACGGACAACAGTCGCATGGTCCAGTGCGACAAATGCGATGCCTGGTACCACTTCGATTGCGTGGGCGTGACCGCCGACATCGAACATCACGACTTCGTGTGCGCCACATGCAAGACTGCTAAAGGAGGAGTCAAAAAGAAGCGTAAGACGTCTGCCAAGGTACCCTCAGATGCCCCACCGCCCGTAAGTACGCATGCCGATGACCAGGGAACCGTTCATTCAGAGCTAATTGGAAATGCACCCCAAAATGCGTCCGTCTACGTCGTTACCCCGATGACGACAAGTACAAGCGTCATCAGTACCGCTCCCGTAATGTCAACTACGCAAATCGGTTTCTCAACCGCAGGTCCACCCTTCGCGCATGATCCAACTGTTTTACAATTCCCATACTCTACGTACGCCCCCGTAGTCGCTCGCGCCCCAGTAGTACCGGGGTTGACCTCCGTTACTCCGCAAGCCTCAATGCCTTGTCTATCACTACCCTCGGGACTGCCTCCACCCCCGCTGTCAATCTCCTCGTATGTGACTCTGCCATCAAATCCGCGCGTGTCGGGTTACTATCCAGAAGTGTTTACACGTGCTCAGTGTTTCACAGTGCCTTCGTGTGGAAATCAACAGATGCCGTCTCTACAGTTCAGCACGCCTCTATCGTCGCGAAATACGCCAACCATCAGTCAAGCCGAAGGGACAACCAAGACTATTGCACCTGCATTGGTTGGAAACAAGCCATCCGACACCAACAAACAAGGTCGGGAGGAATATGCCAGCCAGCGCTCCGGAACAGCAAGCTCAAGAATGTCCAGGAAGGAGAAAAGACTACAATTGGAGTTACAAATTCTCGACGAAGAAAGGAAGCTGCAAGAAGAGGAACAAAGGAAGAAACGCGAGTATCTCCAGAAGAAACATCAACTTCTGAGGGAGCTGGCAACCGATTCTACAACGGAAGACGACGAGAAGGAGATGAGGAAGATGACCAAGCGTTGAATGAGAAGGTGAACACATGGATGCAAGGGCTACCGCCGACCGATCCTGATCAAGTTCAGTTAGGCGAACCCCGACAGCGCCCACGTGGCGACAATGCCCTGTCCCGGCCTCCGGCACAGCAAATGCAGATTTCGCAAGGACCCGTGGAACAACATCATCGGTTGCCGAACCAGCCAATTCCTGATTTAGGGCGGCTAAGGATTGGAGAAAGTACACATCTTCCGTCGAGATTAGAGAACAATGCGACGCACGTTGGCCCCTTCAATCCCGGCCTGCGTTCGACCCCTCGGCAGGCATTGCTGACGGAAGACGATGCAAATAACTTGTCACGTACTCAAGTAGCCGCTCGCCAAGCGGTATCGCGAGAGCTTCCGAGCTTTAGTGGTACTCCCGAGGAGTGGCCATTATTTTACTCCACCTTCATCACCACAACGAACATGTGCGGATACACGCTTGAGGAAAACTTGGTGCGCCTACAGAAATGCCTCAAGGGAAAGGCCTTTGAAGCAGTCAAATGCAGGCTGTTGCATCCGGCGAGCGTACCGGGCATCATTTCCACATTGAAGATGCTCTATGGTAATCCCGATGTGATCGTGCATAATCTGATGGCAAAAATCAAAAACACACCACCACCGAAATCGGCTAGACTGGACACACTCATAGAGTTTTCGTTATCTGTCCAGAACTTATGCGCCACAATAGAAGCTTGCCAACTAGATGAATACTCTTACAATGTAGTATTGCTACGTGAACTCGTCGAAAAGCTGCCTTCGTCGATTAAAGTGGACTGGGCGAAATACCAGCGAACCGTCCCATGCGTCAACTTAACCATCTTCTCCGCGTGGCTCTACGATCTCGCCGAAGCTGTTTGCCCGATTGCTACACTACCGAGTGTTGAGACGAGACCACAGCGAAACAAGAAGGATCCAGCCTATCTCAACACGCATACTGAGGAAGAGAAGGATTCCCATCGGTTCAAGCCAAATAAGGTTGTCAAGTCTGCGCCACCCAGTTCAGCGTCAAAAACCTGCCTGGTATGTAAGGGTAGCTGCCCGAGCGTGGACAAGTGCACACGGTTTGCTGAACTTGGCTACAACTCCAAATGGGCAACTGTGAAGGAACTTGGGCTGTGTAGAAAATGCCTGAAAAAGCACACGGCGTCATGCAAATCTCAACAAGTTTGTGGAAAGAACGGCTGTCAATACAAACACCATCAACTGCTCCACAATATCCAACGAGATAACGCAACGTCGACCGCGGAACAAGGCGCAACAAACCACGCTCCTACACAAACGGCTGCTGCGCAGAGCTCAACGGGACGAGACTGCAACACACATCTGAAGCTCACAAACAAAATGCTGTTTCGCGTTGTTCCTGTTATACTGTATGGTCCAACCAAAGCTGTGAGAACTCATGCGTTCTTAGACGACGGTTCTTCCTATACGTTGATGGACGACGCTTTAGCAAAAGAGCTGAAACTAAGTGGAGAGCCGGAACCCCTTTGCTTAAGGTGGACAAGCAACCAAGGTCGGATAGAGAACGATTCGATTCGGCTTAGCGTTGGGATCTCCGGTACGCAGGAAGGGCACAAGAAGTATCGTCTCCAGGAAGTGCATACAGTTGCCAATCTCAGTCTGTTTCATCAATCGGTCAACGTGAAAGAGTTAGCAGAACAGTACCCATACCTGCGAGCAAGCTTGCTATTTGATGAAAACATTCGCGAAATGATGCGATTTGCTTTCGACAACGAATACGTTTTCACCCATCCTCGCTTTATTCAATCAACCTCCCATACGAGTAACACACGAACGGACTCAACACTAATCAGCATAGTTGACTCTTCCTTTTCGCCGTTGAGCCGTTGCGTTCTAGCCAAGCATCTCTTTTCATCAGGGCTTGGCTGAATGAATCCGTGAACATGAACATGCAATTATCGTTCCCAAAAACGTTCGTGAGTATACATGCCTCACGAGGAATAAATTTTACGGCACCCCGTGAATATTGATTCCTAACTGAACAGAGCAGCAGTGAACGAACCAAACGACGAACGAAAGAGACAACACAAAGAAGTTGAAGATTGCTTGCACGCTAACGCCACTCAGCACAAAAGTGCATAATTTCCAGACTACACCAAAAATGTGTAACCCTTGCACATTCACAAAATCAGCTCCTGTGTCCGCAAAATCGTTAAATTCGCAAAAATTTTTGTACAGCAATCTAGCTCGGTTTACTAGTGACCTTGGGAAACAAAAAAAAATCGACATTTCGCATCTAGACGAGTGTACGAGCTGTTTTTTGAGAATGTGTAACTGTAACACATTTTTGTGTGGTCTGGAAATTATGCACTTATGAGTAGGGCTTACACATTTTAGTGCTGAGCGGTTTTACTGTGTGTCCCATGCCACAATGCTGCTGAGCTGCACCTATTTATTGGAAACGACGGCGTCGAATATTCTGGTGTGTGTTTGTTTCTCACCGAGAAGCAACACATGCGTTCTCGCTCTTACATGTGGCTTGGATATATCTGTCTCTGTTGCTGATAGTGTGTACGTTTGGTTCGTTCATTTCGCAACAAGCAAAGGAGAGTGGAACTGGCATTCCTCGCTTCGGTCAGCCCCGACGAGTGATAAACATTCATCGCCACGGTTGGTCGTGAATATACTTCAGCATGAGGCATTCGCACCCATCGGTGGACTTGAGTGTTGTTTAGTTGCTTCCGCCGTTCTTCGTGAGGCAAGCGATGTGCGATGGTATGCAGTCCAGGAGAGCGAGCGAAAAATGTGATTCAAAGCAGCGTGAAAACTAGCAATTCGTTCATTTTTGAATGAATCTTCCAAGCTCTGCTTTTCATCGCTTTCGATGCTTTTCGACAGCTTATCGCGAAGCATCGTTGGCTGGAAGCTTTATTAGTATGGTATTGGTACATGCGAATGTTGCTTCTGTGTGCGTGTCGAGCGTTCATGCCGTAGTTTCGCAAACCAACCTCTCTCTCTTCTTGGCGTAACGTCCTCATTGGGACAAAGCCTGCTTCTCAGCTTAGTGTTCTATGAGCACTTCCACAGTTATTAACTGAGAGCTTCCTCTGCCAATGACCATTTTGCATGTGTATATCGTGTGGCAGGCACGAAGATACTCTATGTCCAAGGAAGTCAAAGAAATTTCCTTTACGAAAAGATCCTGGACCGACCGGGAATCGAACCCGTCACCCTCAGCATGGTCATGCTGAATACCCGTGCGTTTACCGCTTCGGCTATATGGGCCCTGTGGTATTTATTGAAATATTGTAGCCACGATAGGTAACAATTATTTATTCTATTATTATAGTATCACTGGTGTAAGTATATTATGTCTTCCAATGACTGTGTTCCACCCTCCGCTGTCAGTCTCCTTAACTTCATGGTTGCTGTGATCATCTGCCAATGAACCCGACTACCACATCTCCTTTTTTTCCGAAAAACGAAGGACTATGCGTCTAACCCCAGCCCGGTGGATGTGCGTTCGATGGGGATCTCCAACTGGTCCTCCTTGAGCTCCGTAAATGCGTCCGTGGCATCTTTTGATTCGACTGCCGCCGCCGTCGCCACTGCCACCACATCAGCCTGCTCATCAACACCTTGACTAGCCGCTTCCAAGGCCGGATGTTCCTTGAGCTTCGGCGGTGGCGGAAGCGACACTTTCAGCTTCAGCGAACTCAGCATCCGACTGCTGTTCTTGACGGCAGCATCGTGATGTACGCGTTAGTTTTGTTAGATGATGTGAAATGTCTCTTCGATTCAGTTTGCAGATGGGCTTCTTCTCGTGGAAATCCTCATTTTCCTCCGAGTGGTACCGGCAACAAATCCGGTCTTCGTCCTCGTTCACGTCGAATCCTCTCGAAGTCGTCGTCGCCGCCGCCTCCATCGAACTCTTCGTTCTCCTTGTTGGCGTCCTCCACGGCGATGGGTTCGTTAGGTACCACATCTTGGATGTCGTCCAGCGTGAACGTCATGCCGCCGATCTTGGATGGTCTGGAGGAGGAATCCACCGAGAGGGTGTCCAGATTGCCCCCGCTCATGTCGTTCGACCACTTTCTTGCTCGCACCGGTCGGATTTTCATCCACCGCAAAAGCACCTCCCTCTTTCGAGGCGAGATATTCTTGCCCGCACCGGTCGGATTTTCATCCGCCGCAAAGGCATCTCCCTCTTTCGAGGCGAGATATTCTTGCCCGCACCGGTCGGATTTTCATCCGCCGCAAAGGCATCTCCCTCTTTCGAGGCGAGATATTCTTGCCCGCACCGGTCGGATTTTCATCCGCCGCAAAGGCATCTCCCTCTTTCGAGGCGAGATATTCTTGCCCGCACCGGTCGGATTTTCATCCGCCGCAAAGGCATCTCCCTCTTTCGAGGCGAGATATTCTTGCCTGAACCGGTCAAATTTTCATCAACCGTCAGGCATCCCCGGCGAGATGTTTTTAGGCCAAATCCGTCAAAATAATACTTACTTCAACGTCCCGCACACGTGAGTTTGATTCTCGTCGCCATTATGTGGTATTTATTGAAATATTGTAGCCACGATAGGTAACAATTATTTATTCTATTATTATAGTATCACTGGTGTAAGTATATTATGTCTTCCAATGACTGTGTTCCACCCTCCGCTGTCAGTCTCCTTAACTTCATGGTTGCTGTGATCATCTGCCAATGAACCCGACTACCACAGGCCCTATTCGGTATGGTTCGGCTGTTCGGGCGAGCGTGTGACGGCCCAGTCAGATGTGTGCAAAATCGTTTGTGATTTACATCTTGTTCGTTTTGCCACCTCTTTGCTGCTGGTCATCGCTGATCAGTGCACAGTTCCATCGCACGCGATAAATATACAGTTGATGAGTTGTGATGAGCACTAGTGAGGTGATCATTTGCATCATTGCCTGCGAGGAGTACCAGTGAAATCCTACCAAGATGTCCAACCCCGAATCCTCATCGGTATCGATAACGCAAACTTGGCACTTCCACAAAAAGGAAGAGAAGGGGGTTGGTGCGAGCCCATCGCCACGAAAACACGGTTGGGCTGGATCATACATGGTGGAACAGAGCTAGGAGGAGAATTTGTTGGCTATCACAGTCCTCAAAGGTGCCTTTGTAGTGGATCGAATGATGCTGCACTTCAAGACGCAATGTGCGAGTTCTTCTCTATCGAAAGTTTAGGGATTTCCAAACCCAAACATTCTCTCGCATCAACCGAGGATCAACGGGCCGAAAACATCCTCAACACCGTTACTCAAACCGAAAACGGCCACTATGTCTGCAGCTTGCTCTGGAAGTACGACAACCTGCACTTGCCGAATAGTAAGCCCATGGCTCTACAGCGTTTACGCTGTTTAGAGGCTCGGATGAAAAAAGATCCTGAGCTGGCCACAGTCCTGCAGACGAAGATCAGCGAATACCTCGAGAAAGGATACATCCGCAAGTTAACTGACCAAGAGTTGAAGGAAAGGCAGCATCGGGTCTGGTATCTCCCGATCTTTCCCGTCTACAACGCAAACAAGCCAGGTAAGGTGCGAATCGTCTGGGACGCTGCAGCCAAAATCAACGGCGTGTCACTTAATTCGATGCTGGTGACTGGGCCAGATCAGTTGACGTCCCTTTTGTCCGTACTTATCCAGTTTCGGGAGAACAAAGTGGCGATATGCGGGGACCTAAGGGAAATGTTCCACCAGGTATACGTGACGAAGGAGGACCAAAATTGTCAACGATTCCTGTGGAGAGAAAACCCTACAGATGCGGAACCGAGTACTTTCGTCATGCAGGTTATGACGTTTGGTGCGTGCTGTTCGCCGAGCTGCGCCCAATACGTTAAAAACCTGAACGCTGAAAAACATACAGGAGAGTATCCGGAAGCAGCAACAGCGATAATCAAGTGCAACTACGTAGACGATATGTTAGTGAGTACGGAAACGGAAGATGAGGCAGTTCAGCTAGCTCAAGATGTTCGACATGTTCATGCCCAAGCCGGATTTGAGATGCGCAACTGGATCTCCAACTCTCCAGCGGTGCTCAACGCCTTGTACAACGAGCGGATCGACGAGAAGAGCCTAAACCTAGGATCGGAGCTAGCCACAGAAAAGGTTCTGGGCATGTGGTGGTGTACGAAAACGGATACACTCACCTTCAAGCTATCACAGAAACATGATGCAGATCTACTGTCAGGAACCCGACGGCCAACTAAAAGAGAAGTGCTGCGAACACTCATGGCCATCTTCGATCCTTTGGGATTACTTGCAAATCTGCTGATCTTCCTCAAGGTGCTACTCCAGGAAATTTGGCGCTCAGGGATCGGCTGGGATGACGAGATTCCAGAAAAACTCAACAAAAAATGGGAAATTTGGTTGCAAGTTCTTCCGTCGTTGCAGAATGTTCGCGTGCCAAGATGTTACAGGCTTCTAACGTCGATAGGACCGGAAACCTGTGTTCAGTTACACACCTTCGTCGATGCAAGCGAGGACGGCTACGCAGCGGTAGCGTATCTACGGTTCCAGCACGGTAGCTGCGTGGAGTGTGCAATCGTAGCAGCTAAATCGCGCGTGGCACCACTCAAGTTTGTTTCAATCCCGCGGCTCGAACTACAAGCGGCGGTTATTGGAGCCAGATTAGCGAAATCAGTGAGCAGCAGTTTGTCGTTCAAGCTTGACGAAAAATTCTTCTGGACAGATGCTCGTGACGTGCTGTGCTGGATCCGGTCGGACCATCGTCGATATTCGCAGTACGTGGCTTTCCGTGTCAACGACATCTTAGAGACCAGTGAAATCGCAAATTGGAGGTGGGTCGGCACAAAGGACAATGTTGCGGATGAAGCCACTAAATGGCAACGTCTGCCAGATCTCGGAAGTGACAGTCGGTGGTTCAAGGGACCAAAATTTCTATGGCAGGATCCTGATAATTGGCCAGTAGAACCGTTCACAACTGGGTCAACGAAGGAGGAAATACGGGCAAACATATTCCACCATAGAGCTACCATCAAGTCGTGCGTCACCGTGGAAGATTTCAGTAGCTGGGATCGACTGGTTCGTACAGTGGCCTTCGTGTTTCGGTTTTCGAGGAACTGTCGGGTCAAAATATCTGGAATCAAACGAGCGAACGGCCCACTCTCGAGCATGGAATTGCAGCAAGCATCGAACTACCTCTTCAAGTTGGCGCAGAAAGAATCGTATCCCGATGAAGTGAACAATCTTTTAAATGAACTAGCTGCATCGAAATCAGTTCCTAAGCAGAGCTCGATCTACTCCATGAATCCTGGAGATCGCAGCAAGCTGTGGCTGCGAATGGTCGCGTTTGACAAGAGTGCATCGCGTGTTTTTTTTTTTATTTCGGCCTAAGAAAATTTGATTCCGCTGGTGGTGCTACGCCTTCCGTGGAAGGAGTTTTTTTTTTGTAAATTTGGTGTGTCGGATGACCTCGTTTTAGTGCAGGAACTGTACAATATTGAATTGAAGAAATTTTACGTATAAATAGAAGTGAATATTACGGGCTGTCTGTTTGTTTGGCTGAGGCTTTGCCACCCGGATTGTTTTTGCGAGTGAATATGTATTTCGATGCATCATATTTTGTCGTTAACAAGCGCATGTCGCTGAAGAAAATAAAAATGAAGAAGGTGTGAGTCTAGTTGAAAATGCTCGGGAAGCAATTGAAATTGGTGTGATACTTAAAGCTGCGAAGGAAATGGTCGAAGAATTTTGAACGAAATTGAATCTCGGTCATCGAAAAATGTGATTTCCGTGTTCAAATCGTGCGCTGTTCCTTTCTCAAAGTCGTGAGTGTCGTTCGGCGGATTCGGTCCCGAGAGAATTACGTTTGGGGAGATGGTCGAAAAATGCATTAAACAATGCATCGTATCTGCAAATAGATGAAAATGCAAGTTCGGTAGTGCATATTGATTTGTGAAAAAGGATGAAACGTGGTTCAGAGTTTTCATCTAAATCTTAGCCGGTTAAGACGGTGAGAAAAAGCGTCGTAAAATCAGAAAAATTGGTCGTTCCTTCTTATGGAGTGCGTGAGTTAAGGAAAACTTGTAACAAGATTTGTGCGGAAGAAAAAGGGACAGAAACGATTTAGAACCTGACATGAGTGCTGAAGATAGTGTGGTTGGCGGTGGGCAGTTTTAAGAAGAATCTATATTGTGCAAGTATTCTGGCTGCAATACTTCTCAGCTTAATTCGGAGAAGAACAATTTGGATCACCAGTGGAGCATGTAACACATTTTCGTAATTGGCGATTTGCGAATACAAGATGATGAATTTGGTGAGTTCGTTCTGATGTAAACTGTGAAGCTGCCTGCAACTCGTAATAATTATTAGCATATTTTTTTTCTACAATATATCATTTTTTTTGTATTTTGGGAAGGGATCATTATACTTTTTTCTCGTTTCAGAGAGCGAGTAACGGCGCTTAAGCCTAGGCATAAGGGCCAGGATACAGAGTAAATACCTGTGTTCCATCCCTGGAAAACAAGGACCAAGGGGTGACATTATCCTTCTTAGCATCGTCACCCCCACCGATTTTCAAGTTTTTTTTTCTTGCTTTCTTAAAAGCTGAACGGTTGGTACGAGATGTCCCCGCTCTATAGCTTTCCTGTAAAATAACGCTGCACAGTAGGCCTGGCCACTTTAATGCTTGTAATGCATTTCCGATGCACTGCAAGCATTAATAATGACAAGAAAAATGGTAGAATTAGTCGGTTCTATCATTTTCCAGGATTCTTTCAATGAATGGCTGTGTATGTGTAGACTAGACTAGACTAGACTAGAGCTCGATCTACTCCATGAATCCGTTCCTAGATGATCAGCAAGTGATGCGGATGCGTGGAAGAACAAGCAGGTGTGAGTACGCTACGATGGACGCCCAGAATCCTATTATCCTTCCCAAGGAGCACTACATCACGATGCTGGTTGTACGAAACTATCACGAACGCTATCATCATCGTAATCACGAGGTCGTCGTTAACGAGATTCGACAGGTGTTTAGGATCCCGAAGCTGAGGGTTGTGTTTCGTAAGGTGAGGACGAACTGCCAGAAGTGCAAAAACCAACGAGCAGTTCCCCGGCCTCCCGTGATGGCCGATCTACCAATGGCTAGAATGGCAGCCTACAGCAGACCGTTCACATATGTAGGCGTGGATTATTTCGGGCCGTTCATGGTAGCAGTAGGACGAAGATCTGAGAAACGTTGGGGCGTACTTGTGACGTGCTTGACCACAAGAGCGGTGTATATAGAGGTCGCGCATACTTTGAGTGCGGACTCATGTATAATGGCGATCCGGAATTTCATGATACGAAGAGGCGTTCCAAATCAAATATTCAGCGATCGAGGTACGAATTTCGTGGCCACAAATAAGGAGCTTGAGGCGGCGCTGGCTGATTTGGATCAGGAGAAGGTCGTGCAGGAAATTGTGAGCCCCAATACTGAATGGTGCTTTATTCCTCCAGCTTCTCCCCACATGGGTGGGGCTTGGGAGCGGCTCATCCAGATAGTGAAACGTAACTTGCAGCAAATTCAACCACAACGCCTTCTCAGCGATGAAACCCTTCGCAACCTTTTTGTGGAAATTGAAGGCATAATTAATTCACGTCCTCTGACGCACGTGCCGGCAGACGATCCTGATGCTCCAGTCCTCACACCAAACCACTTCATATTAGGATCATCTAGCGGCCTTAAACCTGCATGCTTACTCGACGACAGTTATTCGATGTTGAAGCGCTCGTGGCGTACATCTCAAGTCGAGGCGAACATTTTCTGGCGGCGTTGGGTTCGTGACTACCTACCGGAACTCACAAAGCGCACAAAATGGTTCAGCGATGGCAAGCAAGTTGAAGTTGGGGACATCGTGGTGATCGTAGATCCAGGGCATCCTCGGAACTGTTGGCCCAAAGGACGGGTTATCTCCGTCAACAAGGGAAAAGACGGCAAGGTTAGATCTGCTGCGGTTCAAACATCCACTGGAGGAATAAATGAGCGTCCCGTGGTAAAACTAGCAGTTCTCGATGTTAGGCGCGAAGAACAGGTAAGCCACATCAGCGGCGTACCCGGGGGGGATTGTGACGACCCCTTAGTCGGCGCGCTTACCGAGACAACATGATGTGAAGAGTAACCCATCGTTGATCTTTGGGCCGTGACAGGTACGTCAATCAGACACAGAATGACGAGCAGTTTTACGCTGAAAAGCAAAAGTCGATAGCAAGAAACTAAGGCATAACGTTGAATTTCTTTGTAGTTATAAAACTTAGCTAAACTTGTCTTTATTACGCGAATTGTAGAAACTTTGAACTGAATCCTCGACTCCGTATAAGCTTAAAGGTAAAGCTGAAAATTAACTTAAATTGTATAAATTCTTATCCTATGATCTCTCATTAAATTGGTTAGATTTGCTAAGTAAAAGAACTGAAATAATCGAAAATCCTACCTAAAATTTAGCTTAAAAATAGCGCTGGTGAGTTGCATAAAACAAAATACTTTTTTTCCTATAAACTAAAGTAAAAAAAATATTAGAAATATTCTAGGATTAGTCGCACATCTAGTAGGAGAAGAAAAGTTCCAGAAAATAAGTGCGAAGAAGAAGCAGTTCTAGAACAAGTTCTAGAAAGAACAGAGAAAGAAAGAACTAAATGTAAGTTTATGAAACTTTGAATTTAAAACCTAAACCATAATACCTATTCGTAATTTTAGGAAGTTTTTATCGAGTCATCAAAACGATTAAAAACGCAGAAATTGTTTCTTTCTTCCGTTGATTGAAAATCAACAACGACACATAACATAAATGTGCCCTGTTATCCAAATGGATAACACCTTCCGATCACAGGATGACGAGGTTTCAGTTATTGATTTGGGTCCATCAGTCATCCTGGATTTGTATTTTAGTTGGCAGTATGCCTTTTAGTTCACAGAATTTGATGCTGTATTCATAGCTTGGTTTGGTCTAGGAAAACTAATCCTAATTGGGCATCCCGTTTCAGGGTTCGATACTTGAGCTCAAGAACTTGAAGTCCGTGGCAGGGAAAGGTTTACATGTCTAGTACTTGACCACTGCCCGAAATAGCCTGAAAGTTGGCAATCAATAGTGGATTGCATTTCATGTACCTCTATTCAGTCAGAACCCTATAAATGTGTATTAAAACTCGGGGAATATTTACAAAGTAAAAATAACATATAACACAAAGAACGTACGAATATAATATTTATAACACATTTAACAATTATTCTGTCTTATAATTGTAACAAATATTTATACCCGTAACAACGAAGATACTCTATGCCCAAGGAAGTCAAGGAAATTTCCTTTACGAAATGTTCCTAAACCAACCGGGAATCGAACCCGTCGCCCTCAGCACGGTCATGCTTATATTACCTTAGCCTTACAGCTGTGACTATATGACCCCCTTTGAAACAGTCTATACTTGTACGTACAACCCCATGGTATATCGTTCTACATACTTACCGTAGGGTAGGACGGGGCAAGATGGCCACCCGGGGCAAGATGAGCACCCCTCTGTTTTACTACTTTTATGATGAATTTTGCCCAAACAAGTTCATAATCCGTTAGATTAATGTTTATCCTGTTTGTAAACCTGATATTAGGTACTTCATAATGAACGAATTAAAAAATATCGTCAAATTAGTCAATAGCATGGATTTATGGCATTTTCTTATAAGAAATCATCAGAATAAAATAAGGTTTTTATGTCAGAATCAAATTTTTACCATAATTCTTGTTATCAGTCAACATTACTAACTTACTACAAAGCATTTTAATTTATATTAGAAAATATTTTCTAAAAACTAACATTAAAATTTATTCAATTTTAGTTATTTACCTATAATGGGGCAAGATGAGCACCCCTGAGGGGAGTATAGAAAGTATTTTGAAATTCTGGATTCAACTCAATAGTGCCGAACATAGGTTTCCGTAACCTCTGCAACTATTTGGTTGCGTAAATTCCTAAAAATAAGCAACTTAATAATCGTTTATTGTTTTTCGGGTCATTCTGTATAAAGTATTATAAAACCGCATTTTTTTTCAATAATCGAAGAAATTGATAATTTTAGAACGTGATATTATAGCTATAAACAAGGTTCACTATATCAATCACTGTATGGCCAATTTATTGTTAAAATATTGGGATTTTAATGAAGTGCTCTTCTTGCCCCGTAGGGGTGCTCGTCTTGCCCCGTAGCATGTTCGAACTGACCATAAAACATCTTTTTTGTTTAGTCAAATAAATCATACTTATTGTGAATTTTGAACCCTTCCATGTTTATGGGTGATAGAAAACATGATATAGAAAAGAACTATTGAGAGATACTTTACAAAAATGTGTTAACTTGCAATAACCTCAACGTGATCCTTAGGGTGCTCATCTTGCCCCGCCCTACCCTATGCGTGATAATGTTTGCACCATCGTACAAATAAGGTACCCATATCACCTGTACACACAATGTCTTGGTTTTTATTGCATGTACGTAAGCTCTAACTCATATCACAGTAGGTTGCGGGTAAAAAAATCCGATTTCTTAAGTTTAAAATTTGCACCATGAAGGGGTAGCAGCGGTAGTCGGGACTTGTCCACGCGCAAATGCTAAAAAAGACATTTCAGGAGTGTTCAGGAGAACCGTAAAACAGTCTTAGACCGAAAAAAAGCAAGGGCAACTATTCCCGAAGGTGTCCACTGGTCGTCCAAGGTTAACATGGATTAAGAAAGCTATCGCTGCCACCAAAAATAAGATTTGGGTGAATTATATGCGCTCAATGAGAAAAATGGCAAAGAAATGCGAAATCAGCGACTTAACGGCATGACATATCGAAAAGGAAAATTACGGTGGCCTTTATGATTCTTCGACCATAGAAAAAAAACTTACATTATTACCAATGGCATCCAGGAGCTACGAGTAGCGCCATATAAGAAAGTCTTGAATTTGCCCGAACGCAACCTCCGTTTTTTTCGATTTCCGAAAAACTATCGATCCGTACCAAATTCCAGAATCAATAGTTATTATAACTTTTGTTTGTGTGCCAATGTCTACACCATTATGCAATGTCAAAATAAAAAAATAAATTCAAAAATTGTTAATCTTGACTTTGACACTACCACGGATACTTTTCGACATTTGCGCGTGGACAAATCACGAGCTAGGTTGCCACTTAGTCATTATGCAAGTGTAAAACTAAGAAAATCAACACTTTTTATTCACAGCCTACTAGGATATGAGTAATAGCTTAAATGCCTGCAAATAAAACCAATACATTGTCTTCACAAGTCAAACTGGAATTTTATTTGACGATGGTGCAAACATTATCACGCATACGGTACACACTTATTTTTTTTTTCACTGAATCTAGGCATATTTCCTTGCTTTTTGACCGAGATTGGCACCGCCAACAAACTTGTCAGCAAACATGCTTTTCAACGAGATCTCAGCAATCGTGTTGTTTGTTTGCTGAGATTCAGGAATTTTTTGCCGAAATTCAGCTAACAAACTTCATTTTTTACCGAGATTCAGTATGAATATTTGCTGAGCTACGGCGGTGCCGGCATTTGCCGAACTCATCTTAGTGTGTATATGTGTATACACTACCCGTCATAAGTACGGACTCACAAAAAGTATTGCAACAATATTGCATCACCCTGACTCACCTCGATATCTCTTAAAACAGAACACCTACAAAAATGCCGCCTTGAGAAAAGTTGTTGCTTTTGGTCTTCTGAATAACTTTCCTGAAGACAGCATTTTTGTAAGTCCTCAGGTTTTGGAGATATCGAGGTGAGTCAGGGTGATGCAATATTGTTGCAATACTTTTTGTGAGTCCGTACTTATGACGGGTAGTGTATGTAACTAGTAACTACTGACGGGAAATAACATTCTATCTAAACGTTGATGGTTTATAGTCATCACCTTTTGAAATCGTTTCCCATACGATCGATGTCGGACAGAGCCTGTCCGTTATGGAACCACTCAATTTTCCCAATTTCCGAGCCAACGATAGTGCAATTAAATTTTGCTGTGCTGCCAGTGTTGATCACTTGTATTTGCGGATTGATGTGCGCTGATAATTCCGAGTTGATTGTTAGTCGAATTTGGAGCTTTTGTTCTCCAAATTGATTAGACGCCTTGCATATCTATAATATAGAATATTATATGATATTTTATTTTATATGAAAAAAAAATATATATATATATATGAATACATTTCAACTTATAAAACGCTTGTATAGATACGACGGAATTGCATGCGAAAATGTTTTGCATAAAGCGATGCCAATAACAACATTGAGTAGATTAAAAACAAACATTTTTACAATTTCTTGTAGTGCTTCATCTAATAACAGTATATTCCCAAGCAACCACGAAGCCGTATATGAGTGCATCAATTTTGCTATATATTTATATTTATAATTGTGTATATAATCCTGCATTACTTTAAACACCTCATTGAAGCTATATTAAAGTCGAAAAGGGCCCCACTAAAATCAAATTAGTGCCACATATTTCAGCACGCTGACAGCCATTGCTAAAGTGACATAAATGCATGTGCTGTACATTTGCATTTGCACATGCTTAATACGTGTAACACGAAAAACAAAAACAAAATAGTTATTTATGCAACAAGTTGCAAAATGATGATTTTTTCAGCACGAGTTGTACATTTATCCAACGAGGCTTGCCGAGTTGGATAAATACGACGAGTGCTGAAAAAATCGAGTTTTGCAACGAGTTGCATACAACATTTTTTGTAATTACGAAAAATTCCCGTTCCGGAATCTATCTAGCTACACATACATGAAATCACGAGGAACCACGTGGAAGCATCCATGCGCACCGACGCAGGTTTTTGTTCGATCAGGTAGGCTGTGGTGTAGAAGGTGTCACAAATTTTCAAGTTCCCGTTGTCGTCGTCGTCGTCAATCAGCAACATGAGAAGGAGCCTTGGAAGGAGCAAAAGTAGCTTCTGCTGCTGCTTCTGCACTTGATCAGCGGCCCGAATCGGAACGTGGATAGTCCTGATTTGGATTCGAGCTGCTAATTGGATGTAGGAGCAACAGCTGTATCTACGGAAAACGCAGTAGTGAGCAAAATTTTTGTGCTGACAAAAGTGCCGAAAAGTGTTACTTTTCAGCACTTTTAAGAGTGCCGAAAAGTAGTACTTTTCGGCACTTTTGTTTTAGTGGAGAAAAGTAGGCCGTTTTATCGTTGCAACCGCAAGTGAAAAGTAGGGCAATAAGCAACGTAATTACAAAAATCTATTTTTAGCACCGTTTTGTTATCGACGGTACTAATGCACCACCACATGAATGTTGTAACCATTTTTTTTTTGTTGCCGGGTCGAGAGTCGAACCAGAAGTGCTGAAGACCGCCAGATGAGTTCCATACGTGCTGGTGCCTTGGACCGTTTCTGCTGCAGTGATAACAACAGATATTTAATTAACTTAAAGGAAACTGTTCTTCTGTCTCAATCATTGAAGTAGAGGGCAAAACGATTATGCCATATGTAATAGAATCCCTGTGATCACATTCTGATAAATCACTGATAAATACATAATGCATTTTAGAAGATATTTAAGTTATATAAGAAAATTAAAACACCCTTCGCACACTGCTCATGTGGTTTCCATCATTATTGGCATGTGATAGCAGTCAACAGAAAAGAAAAAAGGTTTTGCTGATGAAAATCGTCGATCGGTGGTTCAAACGGGAATTAAGTTGGTCGGGAGTCGAACCAGAAATGTTGAACACCGCTATAGTTGAGCGTAAAGTTGTTCACTCTTCTTAATTTCATTTATTTACCATTAGAGTCAAGCTTTCATAATTGTATTGTTAGAGCAACCTTTGCTAGATTCTACATTGCATTTATACAGTTTTTGCAGTGTTGAATTATTGAATTATCGTATATCACCTTTTAATGCACCATAATGTAAAGAATGAATGTAATGCATCAATACATTGATAATGCCAATTTAAAGGATTATTGCATGAGAAGTGTAGAATTACTGCATTTCGCATTAAAAAGGTTGATATTCAGTTTAATTCGTGCAATGATATAATGCTTGTGGTTACTTGGGATTGTAATAAAGATGGGAATATTTATAATAAAAAATAATAACTACATTTTTAATAAAAAATAGCATAAGTAGAGTGATCGTTGAGAACACATGTAGAAATATCGTATCGTGAACAGAAATCGTAAAACTAATAAAGTAATAAAAATTGCGAAGAAAAACACAAGTAATAAATAATATACGTATATGTTGAAGATACTGTAAAATTCAGATAAAGTCATATTTTAAATTGAATTAAATTATTTGTCATACTATATGTGTGTCGTACAATTGTCCATATAGCGACTTTTTCAATTTAATGAAAGTATGCATAATTTGTGATAGATAAAGTATACGGTAAAATATTACAAAATGCTTTCTGAAATACAGCGATATTACATTTTTTGTATTAATGGATTTTAACTTAGAGCCAATTAAGCGATTTTACTATAAAATTCAATGAGAATATTAAGCTTTCGGTCGTTTTTGTGTGTTTTGCAAGAAGGATTTTTTTGCGGGAAGATCCAATATTACTTATTGCACCATGGAGACGTAAAAGAAATTGACGAAATTATAAGTTTGAAAATAGTAGAAACACCCAAAAAACAGGCATGTCCCATGCTAAGTTACCAATGGGCTTTAGGCCGTTATGGCGCATTATGTGAGAATTGGATAATTTGGCAGCAAGGTACCATACCATACTTCGTGAAAGTAGTAATTCACTGTTCCAGTTACACAATAGATGGGAAAGACATGCGACGGAAGTCCTTATATTGATAACTGGCAGCTATTCAACACTAACTACATATATTTCTATAGTTGCAACCAACCACTCTAACGTGGTACATGCACTATACATTGTGTCACTGTTGAGGCTATTGGGGGCACGAATTAATGCAATTTTAATTATATTCTTGAAACTTCATTCGGGTATGTGATACAATACACGTCATTAATTATATCTTGTTCCGGTCATCAATATTATCGCATAGATGCTACAGAGATGTTTCATAAAACTAGCTCGCCTCTTGCGGTTCAGTTAGCACAGAGTTTGCACTTTAAATGATATGATTGCATCGCTATCTCTCATGACTGTTTGATAATAGCATTTCATAAATTTGTAAGTATTATTGCTCTATGTATCCACATGCAAAATATAAATCAGGAAGCGTATACGTTGAGTTTTTTTGTATTTTCTTTTTCCGGCCACGCTCCACGTGCTTTTTATTTAGTTGCGAACAAGTTCCAACAGCTGAGTACATAAAACATTATCATGATACAACTGCATCAGGGGATAATGAGTCGATAGCCACTCAAAAAAAAAAAAAGAAATAAAACATAGACGAGCTATAAAGTAAATATTGAATAATTGAATTTTGAGTGGTTCATGATTTTCAAATTATATATAGAATTTCCGCCTGACTTGATTCAATGAGCAGAGTATCATCCTTTCACCACACACAGCTATCTCTATACGTACATCAGCATCCTGCCGTACTATACTTGATGGCAGAGTTGATTATCTAAAGAAGTATGTAGTAACTGTTTTGATATTATATCCATTTGCAATGCAAATCCCATATCACTGTGTTCATGTGGAGGATGCTGAGTGTGTTACATTTGTGTATGTGCGTGTGCTTCATGCCGTACGTGTGCTGCTTCTCTATATTTTGGAGCGTATCGTCGGCTACGGTGCAATTTAAAGCGTATCTGTCTATTTTCTCCTATATATCTCGCTCGTGGCTATCTTGAACGTGCATGAATGTTGCAATTTCCTATCACTCGATATGTGCCTTACTTTCTCTATCCATCAGACACCTTTTGATGTAGGTATCCTATCGTACCTATTGAGGATGATAGACACAATTCGGGAAGGGTATGGCGAGGGCGCGTACAGAGTATTGCAGACTATACACAGAACACCAAATAGACTAGAACTTCTACATCGAAAAGGAATGTAGATTATGAAACCTTAAAGTTCAACGACCGGTTCATGTAACGCTGTATAATATCTCTAATAATTACAACGATTTAAGAACAGAATCATTCTGCTTTTATGCATTGACCAAATAGCAATATTGTTAACCCTCTAATACCAACATTTTTTATTTTGATGTAAATATCTTTTTCATCATCTAAAGTCGATTTAAACATGTTTTTGAAGGTGTTTTTTTTTTATTCTCGATTTTGTGGATTTTGGGTTTCTGATTTTTCTTATTTTCATTTTTGAATATCCCTACACGTTTATAATTTTCCTGGAAGCCCATTTGACATACCACTTTTTAGGACAAAAACATTTTGATATTTTATGATTATATTTAAAATATTTTAATTTTAAATTTTTTTCATGCAAAATTTTATTTTCCGTGTAATTTTTTGAAAATCATTTTGAGTGTATTCAGCATCCTTAAGCCATTTTTGACCCAAACTGTACACTACATCAGCGAGCTGTTGAGGAGGTTAAGGACAAGGTATTTGGAGTACATAGGCTCAATTTTCTTGCGCTCAAATCAAGAGAACCATTAAACTTATCTAGCTGAAAATGTAACTCAATGTTCACTGTGCGGAAGCAAGCATTAAGTTACATTTTCAGCTAGATACGTATGTGCTTGAGAAAATTTGAGCTATGTACTCCAAATACCTTATCCTTAAACTGCTGTACTATAATGGAATGATTGACGAAAAATTTTAAATATGTTAATTGTTGCGATTAAATACAAAAGAAACAATGACATATGAAAGGTGACAGCAAAAATGTCAATACGCTTTAAAAGACACCACGACCCATTTTGAGATATAGAAAACAGTCCTAAATATTAGCTCAAGTATGAATTTTGATTGTCCAAGAATGAAAAAATACAAAAATGCTTAAACTGTACCCCGTCTAAAGGCGGGGTTGGGTATTAAACGGTTAAGCAACGATGTGAGGATAGAGAAACTTCAATAATTGGTTCTGGAGATGTTTTCACCGATATCCGTCAATCACACTGACTTACCGTTAATTTACTATAAAAAATATTATGCCTCTCGAGAAAAATCAGAATATGGCGATTATCTGTATTCTGCTTCTGATATAAGCGCGACAGTTACTCACCATAACAGCGTCACCAGATCCCAATAGAATTTTATCCCATTATTGCAGATTTCGCCCCAAATTGGACTATCACACTATTTTTGGTACCCCCAAAAAATGTGATAAAAGTGCACAGTTACATCGGATCGTCTCGACGTCTTCGGTGCACTTATTCATTGATTTACAAGGAATAAGTGTACCAAAGACTTCAACTCGATCCGACGTGGTCCTGCGCTGGAATCACACTTTGAAGGTATGTGCACACTATTGTGTCAGTCAAATTTGGGGTGAAGTCAGCAATATATGGGATTTGACAGCCTCATCTAACTGAGCCTCTCTTGCCGTTCATCACAAATACAATCAGAAATATCTGTCACTTCGCGAAACCCACGTGCTTTTGTTTTGGGCGGGAACACATTTCCTTTTGCTTTGCCTTGTGAGTGTCACTGCGACGGTATGCCTTGCGAGCGTACGACCGCCGCAGGACTCTAATAAAAGATAAGCACGACAATATTGCGTTAGCTCATATAGATGGTGTACATTAGTTTGCTATACAGAAAAGCCGTAGCACACGACCGATTATTATTTTTAAAAATTAATTATTTTTAGGCTCGAGAATCCATGAGTACATTTACACTAGAAATAAAAGACTGAAAATTTTTGGTATATTAACCAAAGTTAGGGTATTGTACCATTTGGGCAGGTGCGCCTATTTTGGGCACTTACTGCTATAGCAAAACCAATGTCATACCTAACAACTTAATTTTTGGAACACGGTGAGATACGCACAGTATCTAATCCTATACAAAAATTCAAATAAATTAGTATGAAATTGACCTAGAGCAAAAATAGGTACACCTACCCAAATGGTGCAAGACCCTATAGACTAACGTAAATGATTATCATGATAAATGAAAAATAATAAATTAATCGATTTGATTACAACGTGAGGTGCAAGGATTGCAACGAGTAGGTTGCGTTCTAGCTATTCTTCGATCACAAACTACAAAAAAGTTTTGTAAGAATGGACGATGCTGATGCATTATTTTTCTGGCTTTGTTACTAGCCTGATTCTGGCTTTATTACTTAGCCTGACTAGGCCTTTAAATTATTGTTAAAGTTTTCAAAACTATGTTTTTATGGAGGCATGTCTTATGGTGTATTTTTCAAAAATGAGTGACACTTGTCTTGATCCCTCTTTGAGCACATAGTTTATTTAAAAGGAAAATAACTCCAGAGGCTTCACAAGATTTTTAACAAGGTTTTTGACAAGATTTTTCTGAATCGCCTAAAATGAAGCCGGTGGAATGGCCCGGAATGCCACAGTGTCCGTCCGGATACGACAGAAGGAAGGACTGAAAACAAATCACCAGCCGTTAAAATGTAATACAATTAACAATCGAAATCACTTGTAGCCAAACATAGTCGTTTATCAAGGATTAGAATTGGAAAAATTAGGAGAAAGTTGTTTTTGATTCCGAGAAAATATGAGGTGCACAAGTCTCCCCAGTCTCATCTACAGTTTCAAGCCCTCTTGCTGCCTGATCGCCATTCAGTTTGCAGACTGTCACTCCCCCTTGTCTACGTCTAGTTGAGCATCAGTTATCAACGCGTCGTCTTCGAATAAGTACTCAAGCTTATCATCGCTTATACCCGGGACACTCGACACTAAGCAGTATGGAAACCCCGGATCCGCCTAGCTCAGTCACACCTTCCGTTTCTAGGATGACCGATTACCCGTCGCAATGGACTACCCGCTTTGCGCGCAGCCACAGTTGATGAGCAGGAGTAAATCAATTTAATTTTGTATAGCGAAATGCATCTAAACTCAAATTACTTGAAATAGAAAGCTTTTCCCGAAAAAAATATTTGGTAGCCTTAATAGTGGTCACCATTGTGCACAATCACTACCAAATATTTTTTCGAATAATGTGTTACACTTCGAGAAATTTGCCTTTAGATTGTATTCGCCATACAATATTTTTGCGATTTACTTTTAGTGATTTTTCGCGCATAGAAGCTAGCGCCACATTGGTCGATGCGGAGAATAGGAAAACAGCCGATGTAGTTAATTCATTAACTCGTTCCTACCATCCAAGCCGTCTCGGCCCTGAGTTTAGTGCTGGTGATGGGGTCTTCCATGCTGCGATCCAAGGCATGTATACTATTCGTAGCGATAATCCCCGTCCTCCTAGGTCCGAACCTCGTGGGGACGAAAGAGGACAGCCCGCTTCAAATGTCCTCGTGTACTATCAAAATGTTGGTGGAATCAACAGCTCTGTCGCCGAATATCAGCTGGCTCTTAGCGACGGGTGATATGATGTTTATGCTTTCACCGAGGCCTGGCTGAAGGAATGCACATTGTCTCACCAGCAGTTCGACGTTTCGTTTCGTGTATCGACGCGTAAACGTAACTAAATTATAACATTTTTCACACACACAAGAGGTAACACAGTTTAACTTCAAAATACTTTAGTGACCGCGCGCACTACGAACCGTTTGAGGATCACTATTGAAAAAACGCTGTTCCATCGAACGGCTCTGCCTTTATAAGCTTAGGATTGCTCTTTTTTCATTATGTTTTAGTTCGATATTTATCACGCCAATGCCTATATTAATAGCATTGGGTGGACAGTAGAGATATTTCCATTTACGTTTGATCAGTACATTTTGGGGATAAATATTATAATATTAAAAAAGAAGTTGACAACAATGCCTATCACTGGGCTGGCATTTATGCTTTGATTTTCACACCCGTTTTTTGATTTCTCGAAGGCTCCATCTGTGGAATAGGGCTGGAAATTATTTGCCTATTAAAGCTTCAGGAGTTCCTCTTGAAATTTTTTCAGGGACTCATCTAGGAATTACGAATTAATCCAGTACATCCTACAAGGACTGTTTAGGTATTCTCTTAGGAATACCTCTAGGAATCGCTTCTGCAATTTCTTCAGGAATTTTTCCTGGGATTCCTCCAGCAATTTCTCAATGGATTCCTCCACGAATTTCTTCAAAGATTCCTCCAGGAATTATTCCAGGGATTCCTCTGTGAATTTCTGCAGGGATTCCCTTTAAAACTCATAAAGGGATTCCTTCAGAAATGCCTCTAGAGATTCCTCCAGAAATTTCTCCAGGAATTCTTCTAGAGATGCCTTCAGGAGTATTTCTAGAGATTCCTCCGTTAATGCCTGCAAGCATTCCTCATGGATATCCTCCATGGATTCCTACAAGAAATTCTGCAGTTCCCGAGATGAACTAGCCTAGGGTTAAAAATCTCGTTAATACAGACAAAAAAAAGTTCTGCAGGTCTTAACTTGGAAATTACTTCTGTGATTCTTTTTGGAACAACTTATTTCAAAAATTCCTCAAAAGATTCTCCCAGTAGCTCTTCTTAGGATTCCTTCAGGAATTCCTTCTTGTATTCTTTAAGGAACTCCTCCAAGAATTAATCAGTACTCCTTCCAGGAACTGTTTAGGGATTCCCTTAGCCATTCCTCTTGAAATTGCTTCGGGGATTTCTTCTGGAGTTTCTTCAGGAATGACAATGATTTTAATTGCCCTTTTTCCGGCTATACCAGTCGGCTAGTATGTCTGAAATAGACGTAAAAACTTGAAGTATTTTTAGGCAAAGTACGTTTAATTGGCAAATTGAGAGATAAATTTGTGAAAAAATTACCACTTGTTTTGGTGGGATTCGAACCCACGACTCCGTTATCGCTAGTCCGGCGCTTTAACCAACTAAGCTACAGAACAAGTTACAACTCTGCAGAATAGAAAGTCAAACTGGATTCGAAGCACCTCCCTAAACCGGGTCCGTCTTTCACAACTTTATCTCTCTTTCGGCTCTTAGATGCCAATCTCCCGCACTCTCGCGGCCTACGTACAACAAGTGTGCGCGTATTGTTTTTAGAATGTTGATATGAGCCTCTGCAAGAATCTGGCGTACTGCTCACTCCCACAGAAAATTTGAAAACAGTTCGCACAGTAAAAGTCAAATGCGACTTTTACTGTGCGCGCTGTTTTCAAATTTTCTGTGGGAGTGAGCAGGACAGGGCAAATTCGTACAGAGGCTCATTGAAGCTCGACTGACACATACTTCGTCACCAACCATATGATCGGTGCAAACTCCCACAGAAAATTTGAAAACAGTTCGCACAGTAAAAGTCGAATGTGACTTTTACTGTGCGCGCTGGTTTCAAATTTTCTGTGGGAGTGAGCAGGACAGGGCAAATTCGTACAGAGGCTCATTGAAGCTCGACTGACACATACTTCGTCACCAACCACCGATCATATGGTTGGTGACGAAGTATGTGTCAGTCGAGCTTCAATATCAACATTCTAAAAACAATACGCGCACACTTCTAGACGAACATTTGAAAAGGGCCTATCTGCTTTGCGTAAACAAACATGTTTTTGTCTCTGTAGGGACCATCTGCATCCACCCACGCACATCAACACCCTTATCAAAAAGAGTGTTCTTCAAGCTATCTGTTAAGGGTGTTGATGTGCGTGGGTGGATGCAGATGGGCCCTACAGAGCCAGAAACATGTTTGTTTACAAAAAGCAGATAGGCCATTTTCAAATGTTCATCTAGACTTGTTGTACGTAGGCCGCGAGAGTGCGGGAGATTGGCATCTAAGAGCCGAAAGAGAGATAAAGTTGTGAAAGACGGACCCGGTTTAGGGTGGTGCTTCGAATCCAGTTTGACTTTCTATTCTGCAGAGTTGTAACTTGTTCTGTAGCTTAGTTGGTTAAAGCGCCGGACTAGCGATAACGGAGTCGTGGGTTCGAATCCCACCAAAACAAGTGGTAATTTTTTCACAAATTTATCTCTCAATTTGCCAATTAAACGTACCTTGCCCCTAAAAATACTTCAAGTTTTTACGTCTGTTTCTTCAGGAACTCTTCTAAGGATTCCTCCAAAATTTCTCCAAAAATTCCATCTGTGACTTCTTCGTGAACTATTCCTGGTATTCCTCCGATTTTTTTCATGAATTCCTCTAGAAATTTTCTATGAATTCCTCTAGGATTTTTTTCAGAGATTCCTCTGAAAACTCCTGCAGGGATTTCTCTAAAAACTCCTCCAGGAATTCATCTAGAGATTCCCCCATAAATTCCGCCAAAAATTCCTCTAGAGATTTCTCCAGGAGTTCCTGTGGAGATTCCTTCAGGAATTCCTACAGGCATTTCTCTAGGATATCCTCCAAGGATCCCTTGAAGAATTCCTATAAGATTTTTTGCCTCCAAAAAATCTTTCAAGGTTTCCTCAATGCATTCCTTCAGGACTTCCTCCATGCATTCCTCCAGAGATTCCTCCTGTAATTGCTTCCGAGATTCTTCCAAGAATTTCACCAGGAACTCCTACAGAAATTTATCCAGGAAATACTATACCTCCAAGGATTTTTTTCAGAGACTACCACAGGAATTCCTCCAGAGATTTCCCAAGAATTACTTCAGAGAATCCTTCAAGAACTCCACCAGTAGTTCTACTAGGCATTCTTCCAGGAAGGTTTCCAGGCATTCTTTCAGAGATTCCTCCTTGGGTTCTTGCGGAGATTTCTCCAGGTTTTTTTTTCAGCGATTCCTCAAGGAATTCTTCCTGAATTCCTCCAGGAATTGCTTCAGGAACTCCTCCAGAAACTCCTCCTAATTCTTCCTGGAGATTCCTTCAGGAATCCATGTAGGCCTCACCCAGAATTTCATCCAGGAATTTCTGCAGGGTCTCCTCGAGGAATTCCTCCAGGAATTTTGCTGAGGATTTTTTCAGAAAGTTCTCCCAGGGTTCATCTAGAGATTCCCTTAGCAATCCATTTAGTAATTGTTGCAAGAATTCCTCCAAAGGTTCCTCCAGGAATTCCCAAAGGAGCTTCAAGCTCCCGATCCTCATTGTAATACATGTAGATTAATTACAGAAACTCAAGAACATATGCTAGCTGTTTGTTCAAAAGTTGCAATTTTGTGAAACTATCTGTGTTCAAAATTGAGAATGAGTTTGAATACAAGAGTAGACTACCAAACTTTCAAAATTCCAGAGTTTAGGAATATGAATAAAAATCGGAGAATCGGAGCTCTAAAGATATTCGTTAAGTACGTAATATATGTTTTAGATGGTTCAAATTCTCTAAATGTTCGGGAGTTAGAAAGATCGTGGATTTTGTAATGTGTATGTGATCATTAACTAAGAATAAAAGTGTTTATAAAATAAGGAAAACCACCAGGAATTCCTCCAGGCATTCCTCCAGGATTTTATCCAGCAATTTCTCAAGAAACTCCTCTAGGAAATTGTCCAGGAATTACCCCAAGAATATCTCCAGAAATTTTCTAGAAATTGATCCAGGAATTGCTCCTAGACATCCTTCAGAAATTATGTCAGGAATATCTCAGAAATTTTTCCAGAAAATTGTCTAGGAATTTCACCTCTGAGATTCCTTCATGAATTGCTTCAGGGGTTTCTCTAGAGATTTCTCAACGAATTTCTCCAGGGATTTCTCCTTCGAAGATTCTTCCAGGAACTCCTCCAGAAGTTCCTCTAAGGATTCTTCTAACAAATCCGCTAGGGAATTCAAGAATCTTTTCCAGCAAATTCGGCAGGAATACCTTCAGGAATTTTTCAGGGATTCCTCTAGGTACTCTTCCAGGAATTCCTCTAGAGATTCCTCCAGGGATTTCTTCACAAATTCCTTCAAGGATTTTTCCAGGGATTTCTTCAAGAATCCCTTCGAGGATTTCTCTAGGAGTTCCTCTAAAAATTTCGCTAGAAAATCCTCCAGGATTTTCTGAAGGATTTTTCTTTTTCAGAAATATAAAAATAAAACAAATCTCCCAGAATTCCTATGGAGATTCCTCAGGAACTCCTACAGGAATAACCACAGGAATTGCATCCTTCGGAAACTGTGTAAGCAATTGCTCTAGGAATTCTTTCAGGGATTTCTCTCGAGATTCCATCAGGAATTGCTTCAGGAATTACTCCAGAAATTTCTCCATGAATTTTTCAACGATTTCTTCCAGGGGGTTTCCCATGGATTCCTCCAGGAAATCCTTCGAAGATTCCACCAGGAAATCCTCCAGAAGTTCCTCTAAGGATTCTTCCAGGACATTCTATATGATTTTTTTCAAAAATTCTTCCAGGAAGTTCTCCAGGAATTCCTTCATGAATTTATCATGGGTTCATTTAGGTATTCCTTCAGCGATTTCTCCACAAATTTCTTCAGGAATTCCTTCGAGGATTTTACCAGGAATTCCGCTAGAAATTCCTCCAGAATTTTCTCAATGGATTTTGTTCAGAAAGAGAAAAATAACAGAAAAATAAATAGAAATCTCCCAGAATTCCTCTGGAGATTCCCCTAGAAATTCATTCAAGAATTCCTCTAGAGATTCTTTCAACAATTCTCACAGGAATATCCCTTGGATCTCCAGGCATTCATCCAGGATTTTATCCAAGAATTTCTCCAGGAAATACACCAGGAATTTCTCCAGAAATTACTCCTTGACATCCTTCAGAAATTATGTCAAGAATTCCTCTTTTAAGGATTTCTTCAGAGATTCTTCCAGAAAATTCAACAGGAATACTTTCAGGAATTTTTCAGGCTTTCCTCTAGACATTTCTTTACGAATTCCTCCAGAGATTCGTCCAGGATTTGCTTCAGAGATTCCTCCATGGATTTCTCCACGAATTTCTCCAGGAAATGCTTCAGAAATTCCTCCGAGGGTTCTTCCAGGAAATCCTAGTGAAATTTCTCAAGGGATTTTTTTTTTCAGAAATATCCCCAGCAATTCCTCCTGGAATTGCTATGGAGATTTCTCCAGGATTTTTTTCAGGGATTGCTCCAAGAATTCATCCAAGAAATTTCTCCAGGAATTCTTGCTGGGTCTCATCCAAGAATTCTTCCAGGAATTACGCCAGGATTCTCTCTGGAGATTTTCCCAGAAATTGCATCAGGGATTCCTTCAGAGATTTCTTGAAGAATATTCCTCCAATGATTCTTTCTGAAATTTCTCTAAGATCTCCTCCACGAATCCCCTAAGAGATTTATTTTGAAATTCCTCCAGAATTTTGGAATCCTCCAGAAATTATTCTAGGATTTCTTCTAGGATTTCTCATGAGATCTCTTCAGATAATTCTCTAGGTATTCCTCCCATAATTTATACTGGAATTTATATAGGAATTCCTCCGGGAATTTCTCCAGGGATTCTACAGGGCTTCCTCCAGGCATTCCTGTAGGAATTGCTCCAGGAATTCATCCAGTTGTTTCTTCAGAGGTTTATTCAGAAAGTCTTCCAGGGATTGCTCCATGAATTCCTCAAATGATTTCTTCAGAAATTTCTCTCAGGTTCTCTTTAATAAATTCATTTAGGAGTTCCTTCGAAAATTTCCGAAATCTTTCTACCGTCTACCCCCGTTGGTTTGAACGACAACTCATGCAAACCAACGGGGTTCATTTTTAGTTTGAACTTCTGGTAGCCCTGTGGGCATCAGAAAACATACTGATGGTAACCTTCTTTGCTGTTTTGTTTTGGTTCTGCGTTTCGTTTCACCCCGTTCCATGAGCAGAATGACGTTTGAACTATTTTTAATTTGCATGATGTGCAGATTAGCGGGGGTCAAATTAAAAAGATGCGGTCAAACCAACGAAGGTAGACGGTATCATCTTTTCAGTGATGTATCCAAGAACTTCTCCAGGATTACCTGAAGATGTTTTTAATTAATTCAAGATTTTCTGGAAGAATTTTTCCAGTGAATAGTATTGGAAGATAATTCGAAAAGGATTCAAACAGGAACAAGGAAATCCTTAGTTAGTCCTCAAAAGAGTTCATCTATAATTTCTCATGAATGTTTTGTAGATATTGACAAAAAAAATCAGAGCAAAATAATGCACGAGTATGTAAAAATACTTAATCTTCCAGGAATGAATTAACTACATCGGCTGTTTTCCTACTCTCCGCATCGACCAATGTGGCGCTAGCTTCTATGCGCGAAAAATCGCTAAAAGTAAATCGCAAAAATATTGTATGGCGAATAGCAAAGGCAAATTTATCGAAGTGGAATACATTATTCGAAAACATATTTGGTAGTGGTTGTGCACAATGGTGACTACTATCAAGCCTACCAAATATTTTTTTTCAGTAAATGCTTTCTATTTCAAGCAGGGTTCCTGATTTCCACTTTTCATCTTCTTCCACACTCGAATACAGTCAGCAGCGAACGGTTGTCGCTTTAGTTTGTGTGTTTGCTTGTCAGCGACGACAGCACACACCGGCAAACGGTGGGAAGCCATACATGGAATTTAAACATTCGTCCACATTCGCATCGCAAGCGATGGAGAGGTGATGCGATTCGTGAGTGATATTGCGCGTACGAATATTTGAAGTTTTTAAAAAATGTTCATTATTTTCTTTGCTAATCTAGCATTTCAACAACAATACACTAAAAACGTATGCATTACATGCAGAAATTCTCTTCTAGTTATGATAATAGACGCTTCGATCGCTCACCAGCATTCGTCACCATTCGCTATTCATTCATTCGCTTGCGATCCAAACTGCGACGATCGGTCACGAATATCCATTTCAACCAGCTTGCGCATCGCTTCCCACTGGTGATGGGGTTGCATGTTTGATCACGACTATCCGTTTGCTGCATCTTTCTCGATTCGCTTCAGCAAAAAGGAGTGAATATGAATGGAGTGAGGCGAATTTACCGATCCTTGATTTCAAGTAATTCAAGTTTAGATGATTTTCACCATACAAAATAAAATGGATTTACTCCTGCTGATCAACTGTGGGTGTGCGTCAAGCGGGTAGTCCATTGGTCACCGCTACCAGAAACACGTTGAGTTATTGAGGTGTTTTTTTTAACGTTTTGTACAAAATACAACACAGTGACTGCTAAAGGGTTAAATAATTCTTTTAGAATTGAATGTAATTATATTCAATTTCATCGTACTGCATTTAGTTATAAACGCTAGTAGGTACAAATTTGCTTAGGGGGCTCGCCCCCCTCTGACTAAAAAGCTGGCTACGCACTTGATCTACGGGCGGTCAATTAAGCTCAAGCAAGCTCAAGCTTTTCCAAAAGTTATGTGAAGCATGAAAAACATTTTCGGATAGAAGCTCATATATAAGCAAAATTTCATTTAACTTGAAAAAGCTCGTGTCTAGGCGATTCGTGCGTTGAGCTGGAAATGCTCCATAGTAAAATCGTTTCGGCAAAACGTGTTTTTACTGTAATTGGAATTATTTTTGTGAATGAGAACTAAATACTTATACATCAGTAAATGCCTAAAAATAAGCAATATTGTTTAAATTCCATGCAGTATTCAGAGAAAATATTAAAGAAGTGCTGAAAACATCGCTAGAAAGAGTTACCCTATTTATTTAAAAGCAAACCAAAGTAAAGGTATTATATTAATGTACCCTAAAACATTCGTGCAACAGCATGCAACCAATGTCATTTATACATTCATAGTGCAACACATGTACCATTCGGTGCAATCCATCAAAGACTATCTATTTATATGATTATATGTATATAATTACCCATCTTCCTGCATCCATGATGTCGGTTTTCCGTATGAATAGCAATGACTGTGACGGTATTATTCGTTGCGTTGAAGGAACTGTATATAGTGCACCTGAATCAGAAATTCGAAACCATCTAAAATGCAAACATGGATTAGATCACACTATGGGTGGGATTTATTGGAAATAAATTAAACGTATGAATATCATAGAATTTCTTTGAAGATAATGCATAAAGTTTCATAAATACATTTTAACATTTGTTTTTTTTCTACACTGAAAGACGGCTCGCGGTTGAAAATACTATTCTGCAAGATCAACTTAAATACACAACACCTCTAAATTTGTGCAGACTGAATTTCGTTTGAATTCAAAAGATTTATGTTTTCAGTTTTACCATAAACTTGGCCTGCCTCTCTTCAACTTAGTGTTCTTAGAGCACTTCCACAGTTATGTATTAATGAAGGGCTTTCTTTGCCTGCCAATACATGAATTCGTACGTTGTGTGGAAAGTACAATGATACACTATGCCCAGGGAGCCGAGAAAATTTTCCTGACCGGAACGGGAATCTCCGGGTTGGCGATCCATAGCCTTAACCACTAGAGGCCAACTGGAGACCCAGAAAAAGTTTATGTTCACAACCGGATACGAACCAAGAACTTTGAGTTCATCATGATATAAGAGGAAAAAAACACACACAAGAAGCGATGATCACGTTTTGCCATGGTTAATTTAGACACATTTTTATAACGTATGATTGCTTTGACATTCATGCATACAACAAAAGCACGTGTTTGATAAACAATTTGAGATTTGAGTTGCGAAATCCACGTGCTCCGGCGGAAATCGAACCTACGACTCCCAATTTGTATAGTTACAGGTGGCGCAGTTAAACATTGTGTGCCACTAGTTGTCTCTTTTGTTCTGCCGCTGATCTTATGCAATTCAAATAGTGAAGTCACTAGTTGCACGCAATGTTTATCTGCGCCACCTGTAACTGTACCTCATTGAGCTTCGGGCACTCCATCGTTTTTCGTGATTTCTAGACCCCTCTACCCTCTATCACGCATTCTCCTATACCTAACTGTCACACTTTCCTAGACATACCCCTCCCCCTCTCCCAAATGTTGGACGTAATTTATAAACGTTCCATTATTCGCGATTGCGAAGGTTGATGAACCGGGAAACACTTTTTCTACCTAGGCTGAGTGTACCAGTTATCGCCATAGTGGTTCCCTATTTGGCAATAGTGGTTATTTGTGATAATTCAAAATTTTATATCATTCCAAGAGTTTTAATGACAAGATGCATTCAAATTCTCGCTACTAAAACTGTCATAACAGGTCAAAGCTTGAAAACTTTCCAAAATTCCACTATGGCGAAATAGGGAACCGCTATGGCGATAGCTGGTACACTTACCCTACCCTTTATGGGCGTATGAGTGAAAAAAAAAGGAAAAAAAATCTTCCTCACAGAAAACCGCAATCAAAATCATCACCTTCGAAGTCCCTAATCGGTATTACAATATAAGGTGCCGTCGGACTTTCGACGGGTCGGTTCTCGGCCAACCTGTTACGATAGTGTGTCCAGCACCCTACGAATGTCAATTTCTCAATTTTTGCTTAGGCTAACCAATCCAAGTGGAAATTGCAACCGTCTTTCAGTGTATTTAAACCGCTTGACTTTTTCATTTATTTCTGTACTGAAATTTGTGCCGGGGGTGTTTGCGACACTAGTTTGGCACGCCGAAATATAAAAAAAAACGGAAAAAGATGAAAAAAATCTGAAAATCCGCAAAAGTCTTACTGGTTTTATTATCGGCTTTTTCATCTTTTTTCTGTTTTTTGGGATATTTCGGTTTGGGAAATCTAGTGTCGCCCATCCCTTGTTTTACAACATAAATTTAAAATAGAGCATAGAAAAAAACAATGTTTCTAGTGTAAAAATCATATAATCTGAAGTCCTAAATAGCAGGTATGTTTATAACACTGCAGTAAATATGCTACTCACGTAAAAATCGGTTGGGGATTTCCTTGTACGTTACAAGGAAGTTGAACAGTTTGTCCCACATCTGATGTTATTTCGGTTACTGATCTTTGAGATGTTAAAGGAGCGGAATCAGGAATATAGTCTAGGCGAGAATAATGTGAAACATTGAAATGGTGACTACATTAGCTTATTTGCATTATTTCACCAAATTCAACCGTACCGAAATGCTAGATATTACATAATATTTGATTTAGTAACAAGGATAAACTAAGTTAAACCGTTTAACTCTATAATTAAAAATTCAAAAATTGCCAACAGTCCATTTCTGGACAAAATTTTACCAAATTTTGTACACAAACACGCACAACCTAGAGTGTTGTTATGTTATGGCCAGCATCATGGTATTCTCAAGCGTTGATAGCCATGTGGGTTGGGCACGAGCTCAGTGGTCTCGACGTTTATGGATCGATTCCAGTCTGCATCATTTACGATTTTTCTGCTCTTTTCATAAGTTTATCTTATGTTATTAGGTCATAAAAACCATGATCAATTCTCATAATGTATTCTAATGCATCCATACTTTACAGTTATGGCTAAATTTCATAAGGTATTTTAATGAATTTCGCTGAGTGCAGTAGCCAAGGCGGCAGCTACAGTGCTCCTAATAAAACAAAGCAATGAGCCATTGGTCGGATCACTACGTGGCAATAATTAAATAACTTTTTTCACGAGCGTATTGCTCTTCGAAAGAATGACTCATAGATGATCTTTTTTTTTGAGCGTTGATCGATTTGAACTAAGGAGACAGGGGCGACTTTTGCGATTTTTTTTTCGGAAGTGTTACATTGAGTTACATGAGTGTATCAAAAGAAAAACCTACAGGTGACCAAAATGTTTGGGATAGGAAACTTTTTGTTTCTCTCAAAAAGAGTTCAACAAGCTGTAACTTTTCATAGCGTGCATGAAAATTTTCAAACTTTGACTTTTTGTTTACCTATTTTATGTGCATCATTGACACAAATTTGGGCTCGATTAGTTAATCTTTTGCGAAACTAGAATCCTTCTTAAAATAGTGTTTTACGCTATTTTTAGACAACTAATTTTTAAACTGTCATACATCCGAAACCAGTGAATTGAATTCAATTAAATTTTGATCATTCATTTCATTAACAATATATTAATACTTGATACGATGCAATAAAATGTAATATTTTCTCACAATGAATACAGCTCCCGGTTTGACGTTTTCACCTAGAGAAAAATAAGTCAAATTTACAACATCATACAAAAAATACTACTCCTACTCCTTTTTCCAACGTTTAAAAAGTACCTATGTTTTGATGAATTTTCAAGCATTATTATATTGTTGACAATCGCTCAAAATGTCATTCAATTCGGTTCACTGGTCTCCGAGATATGAGAGTTCAACAATTAATAGTCTTAAAAATAGTGTTTTACCAGAACGGTTATAACTTTGCGAAAGATTAACCAATGAATTAACTACTTCGGCTGTTTTCCTACTCTCCGCATCGACCAATGTGGCGCTAGCTTCTATGCACGAAAAATCGCTAAAAGTAAATCGCAAAAATATTGTATGGCGAATACCATCTAAAGGCAAATTCTTTAAAGTGGAACACATTCTTCGAAAAAATATTTGGTAGTGGTTGGGCACAATGGTGACCACTATTAAGCCTACCAATTATTTTTTTCGGGAAAAGCTTTGTATTTCAAGTAATTCAAGTTCAGATGCATTTCGCCATACAAAATTAAATTGATTTACTCCTGCTGATCAACTGTGGCAGCGCGCAAAGCGGGTAGTCCATTGAGCTCAAATTTGTACCACTGATGCACATATAATGGACTACCCGCTTGGCGCACACCCACAGTTGATCAGCAGGAGTAAACCCATTTTATTCTGTATGGTGAAAAGCATCTAAACTTGAATTACTTGAAATAGAAAGCTTTTACTGAAAAAATATTTGGTAGCCTTAATAGTAGTTACCATTGTGTACAACCACTTACTTTTAGCGATTTTTCGCGCATAGAAGCTAGCGCCACATTGGTCCATGCGCAGAGTAGGAAAACAGCCGATGTAGTTAATTCATTGGTTGACAAACGGTCAAAATGTAAGAATATTTGATGCACTCTATGAAAATTTACAGCATGTTGTACTTTTTTGTGAAAGAAAAAAAGTTGCCTATCCCAAACATGTTGGCCATCCCCTGTAGGTTAAGTTAAGCACAAACATGCTTCAATCTGTCATGAGAATTTGCGAGCTGTCAAAACATAAAAAGTAAATATTGTTGATGTAAGCATAATATGATTGAGTCAACCATATTACATGTTCTAATCAGTTCATCAATTTTGATCATTTAAAGCTTCTGATATGCTACGTCCTATGGTAGTATGGGTAATACAATCCCAAGAAGGGATTATATAAAAGTCAGTGCACAAATATGCTTGTTAACGACCGCAATACGATTGAAATAACTTTATTTTTTTCTCCGTGTATACAACTACTTGAGCCGAAGTAACTTATATTGTTAATAACTAGAATTTCGGTACTGCTCTGCTGAGTTTTGTGATGTCATGCATTCAAATGGTACGGCATTAAATACTTACCTTTTATAGATAAAAACACAGATGTGCTTATTTTTCTTTCTCCCGTCAATATATCAGTGGAAACGCAAGAGAATTGCTTCTGTCTATCATCAATGTTAACATTCCGTATACATAAATCGCCAGTTGGGGATGACACAATGTAACGCATGCCTGAATGAAATTACAGTAAAGCTAGGACTGACAATACTTTTTAACTAATTTTACCTAGATCTGATCGTTCGGGAATCAGCATTTCTTTATCCCGATACCAAGCTGAGACCTGAACGAATTCACGAGCATGTGGCGAAATATTGCATTGAAGAAATGCTGTACTACCGAGAACTACATCAGTCTTTTCTATTAAAATTTCGTATGGTTGACGAACAACTGTTGGAGCATAAACGTGAAATAAGATTTTTTATACAGTGAAACAATCTCGAGGCTAACTTACTTGCTCGTACTTTTACGTTTTTGCTAAGTAAAACAAAATGGTGGTACGATACTTTACATCGATAGGTAGTGTCATGTACTTCAGTGCGAAATAAATGACCAGGAAACGGTGGGAAATATAAAGTACCATTAGGAAAAGATTGCCTGGAAAGAGTAATTGTACATCTAGTTATTTCTGATATTGCATGAAAACCTAGTCCATATGCAGTTTTAAAAATAAACTCTTGGGTTAGTGGTCTTTCAATTGTTATCAAACTATAATTTGTAATATAAAAGGGTAGTTGTAAACTGGATCAATTTGAACTAGATTGTTAAATACGAATACCATACAAAAATCGCACTATTAACTACTTACCTTAAACCTTGAATATTGGTCGCTGTAGATCCATCTTTCAGAATCCACGCTATTTCCACTTGCGATGAGCCATATGTTGAGCAAGAAAGTTGAGAGCTTCCAGTATCGTTACTGAACATTAAGTTTGACGGCAGTTGTTGAAGGAATTGTGGAATATGTAGATTTGCAGTAACAATTTCTCGACCAGTCGATCCATGAGTGACTGATTTAGAACTAAAAATTCCTGTAAATATAAACATTCAAAAAGTACAATAAGTACTGTAAAGCAGGGCATTATACAACATATTTACTTCAATTCTTATAAGCACAGTTTTGCACGATACTTGTAAATAAAACTAAAGAAGGTTTAAGGCGAAACTGGAGGCTTTAGTGGGGGTAATAGTAAGGGTTAAAAATAGGGGTTAGTTGGGAAGGGGACAAGGGATGGGTTATGGGGAGCAGAGTGCATATTGTTCCCAAGGAATATCGCAGAGGATATTTTGAGGTGTTAAGGACTGTTTAGACGGACGAAGCGAAGGATCAAGGAGACTGTTAACACCCCACATGTCCGTGGAGCAAGGTGGTGTAGAGAAAGATGTGCCAGGACACCCAAGAACTTTCGCGAGTAATGGCTTTAATATCTACGAGCGTAATCGATTGATTGTTGTTACATTACTGATACTGTGCAACATCCTACAGGTCTACGCAGCATTGTTCTGCAAATAAATAATTTTCAGACATGACCTCCAATTATAATCTCCAAGAACTTCTTCGAGTAAAGGCCTGAAGATCTACAAACATAGCCAATAGTTTTTTGCTACATTAACGATGCGTTGTAACATCCCAAAGGTCCATTGAGCATTGTACTGAAAAGTATTTATTTCTAAAGATATGCTAGGTCTTCCATGAAATTCCGCGAGTAAAGGCCTTAAGATCTACAAGCATACTCAATAGATTATTCTTACATGACAACTCGATGCAACATCCTACAGATCCATGGAGCATGGTTCTGTAGAGAACTACTTTCCAAAGATGTTCTAGGTCAGCGTTTCTCAAACTATGGGTCGCGACCCACTGGTGGGTCGCGGACTGATTACACTAGTTTACAGCATTTTTGAACTCGGTAAGCTGATGATCGTTTTTGGTGTAGAATCATGTCCTGAGTTCGAAAACGCGAAGGAAAAAAATTACAGTAGAGCGGAAATTTTTTCGACTTTCCATACAAGGTTGATGATTTGAAATCGATTTTTGTTCTATTTTTAAGCAAAGTCGCTCACTTCACACATCTCATTCTCTGCAATCAAAGCTCCGATTTAGCTGATTTTTTCACTGTAACTCACCCACATAAACGTTGAAATAGTTATTTATGTGACGAGTTGCAAAAAGTTGATTTTTTCAGCACGAGTCGTATATTTATCCAACGAGGCTTGCCGAGTTGGATAAATACGAAGAGTGCTGAAAAAATCGAGTTTTGCAACGAGTTCCATACAAAATTTTATGCAATGATTTTTTCATAATGCAACTCATTTGAGTTGCATAATGTTCATAATGCAACTCAAATGAGTTGCATTATGAGCATTATGCAACTATTTTTCATTATGCAACTCATTTCAGTTGCATTTTGAACCGGTACTGAAAAGTTGGTCATTATAATACTGAAATGAGTAGTATAAAATAGAAATTATGACACTGAATTGCATAAAAGAATTTTTAAATTGTTCTTTTCTTATTGAAAAAATACATTTCTACAAAAATTTTTCGAAATTTTGCTAAAATTTAAGAAGATTGTCCCCAAAACTCACCAATATCTTAATTTTCATCAATCTGACGTAAAACCTGCATTCAGATGATCGAATGGTATTATATTCAGCTTTTAATTTATGGAAAAAGATTTAAAATTGGTTGAACAAAACCCAAGATATTTGAATTTTACAAAATTCCATATTTTAAAAAGTTGTAAAACTCGATATTGAGCTAAAACTCAAAAACTGTTCTACTTTAAATTTTTTGAAGCACGGTTTCGAAATCAGCGCTTAATTATGCTTCAAAAATTTTGGTCGTTGACACAAGTTCACGACTTTCGTTTTATTTTGTAAACTAGTGTTATTGGTGGGTCGCGAAGGCTTGGGCAATATTACAATAAATGTCTTGGAAAACTTATGTCAAATGATATTGCTAGCCATTTTCTAATTTACAAATTCTCCCTTGAAGAATCGGCAGAGTTTTTATCTAGAAATTTGGTTTCTACTAAGTTCTATTCAAATTTTTGTATTAAAAGTGTTACTCTGGAGTATATTGAATATTGAAGCGATTGTCTGCGTTCGAAAATCAATTTTGAATATATGAATTTTCAATCAAAAAGTTTAAGATTAGGGTAAAATTTTATTTTCTTGTGTTCTGGACAAAAGAATGATCATTGCTTGCGCATTTTCAGTAAGATTGAAGTGCAGCAGCATATTCAAAAAAAAAAATAGAAGATCCAACAACAGTTGAAATTTGCAAAAGTTCGACTAGAAACCTTACCTTGACCGAACCTCAGTAAAGCTAAACTTCGGAGAAATTCTACTGAATGGCGATGTAGAGACAAACCAGCCAAGGGCTGAAAGTCTCTTTAATGACAAATCAATCAATCAATGAATGGCGATAATCTGAAGTTTTACGAAAGTCAGACCAACTGAAAAGTTATTTCAATGAAAATGTAAATAAAAAAGTATGTATGAAGGATATGACTAAAAATTTCAAGAGGATTTAAAATTGCCACTATATCTTCAAAAACTTCGTCCAAATTGTATGTTTTTTGTTTATTACTTGAATGTGTAAAAGAATACCTAAAACCTGTTGCATGGACTCAAACTGGTTGAACATTATTATAAGAAATTAGGAAACTTCTCTCAACATTATTGCGCAGTTCCCACCCAACTGGACCCCTTTCGCAGTTAGTATAAGTGCGGGATCGGGAATAAAACTGTGATTTTGCATCGAATCGTTTCGGTGTCTTCTGCGCACTTATTCAGCACTTTGTAATGCATAAGTGCGCAGAAGACACCGACACGATTCGATGCAAAATCGCAGTTTTATTCACGATCCCGCACTTATACTAACTGCGAAAGGGGTCCAGTGGGGTGGGAAATGCGCAATATTTAGACTAAGAGTTTATTGAAGATGAATATTTGGGCATCTTAATCTTACTTAGACTTTTTCAAACTTCAAATTTTAGTATTTTATGAAAATACGTGCTGGTGGGTCGCCAAACTCTATAAAAATCCAAAGTGGGTCGCAATCTGAAAAAGTTTGAGAACCCCTGTAACTTCCAAGAACTTCCACGAGTAAAGACCTAAAGATCTACAAGCGCTATCAATGGACTACCCGCTTGGCGCACACCCACAGTTGATCAGCAGGAGTAAATCCATTTTATTTTGTATGGTGAAAAGCATCTAAACTTGAATAACTTGAAATAGAAAGCTTTTACTGAAAAAATATTTGGTAGGCTTAATAGTGGTCACCATTGTGCACAACCACTACCAAATATTTTTTCTAATAAAGTATTCCACTTCGATAAACTTGCCTTTAGATGGTATTCGCCATACAATATTTTTGCGATTTACTTTTTGCGATTTTTCGCGCATAGAAGCTAGCGCCACATTGATCGGTGCGGAGAGTAGGAAAACAGCCGATGTAGTTAATTCATTGTTTATTGCCACATTACTGATACAGTATGGCGTCCTTCAGGTCCAGGGAGCATAGTTCTGTAGAGAAATAATTTTCAAAGATGATCGATGGTTTCAAGAACTTCCACGAATAAAGACCTGAAGATCTACAAACGTTATCAATGGTTTGTTGTCACATTACTGACACAGTGTAGCATCCTACAACGGACCAGATGTTCGCCATCCGCCAGGTGTTGCAGAAATGCCGCGAATACAACGTGCCCACACATCATTTGTTCATCGATTTCAAATCGGCGTATGATACAACAGCTATGGCGATCGAGAACAGCTATGGCAGATTATGCACGAATACGGATTCCCGGATAAACTGATACGATTCATCAAGGTGACGATGGATCGAGTGATGTGCGTAGTTCGAGTATCAAGGACACTCTCGAGTCCCTTCGAATCTCGCAGAGGGTAACGGCAAGATGATGGTCTTTCGTGCTTGCTGTTCAACACTGCGTTAGAAGGTGTAATAAGGAGAGCGGGGATAAACACAAGTGGAACGATTTTCACGAAGTCCGTTCAGCTGCTTGGTTTCGCTGATGATATTGATATTATAGCTCGCAAATTTGAGACGATGGCGGAAACGTACATCCAACTAAAGAGTGAAGCCAGGCGAATCGGATTAGTCATTAATGTGTCGAAGACAAAGTACATGATGGCAAAGGGCTCCAGGGAGGAATCTCCGCGCCCGCCACCCCGAATTTATATCGACGGTGATGAAATCGAGGCGGTTGAAGAATTCGTGTACTTCGGCTCACTGGTGACCGCCGACAACAACACCAGCAGAGAAATTCAGAGGCGCATTGTGGCAGGAAATCGTGCTTACTTTGGACTCCGCAGAACTCTACGATCGAGCGAAGTTCGCCGTAACATGAAGTTAACTATCTACAAAACGCTGATTAGACCGGTCGTCCTCTATGGGCACGAAACATGGACCCTACGTGCAGATGACCAACGTGCCCTTCGAGCTGCATCAGCTGCTGAGAGAACCAACTGCAAAAATCGGGAGGCTACGGTGGGCTGGTGCAAGCATGGGAAAACTCATTCGCTCACCCGAATGCCGGCGATGCAAAATAGCAAAAAGAACGCCAACAACCCAATGCTGAGTGAGAGCACGGCGCACTACCCGGATAAAAACTAACCATAGGGTGTTTGGTGAAAACCATTCCTGCACCATACAGTGTACCAGCTACAATAAAGTGTATTGTAATGAAATGGTTCGCTATACTATACATTTACATTGGATTTTTATGTAACAATATATTATACTGTTTTTCTTACGTTTGAGCCATTCACTTTTCCGAAACATTATTTTTCCGTGAATTTTTAATTATTTATTCAGTTTAATATTATTTCCGTGCTTTGTTTTGTTGATGTTTATGACTTTTTTGATGCAAAGGAAAGGAAAGAGAAAAAAGTGAATAAGTATAAACAACAATTTAAAGTCAATAACATGTTTAAATCAATGGTAAACCAGATGTCCTAAGAACTGCAGGTCCAAGCAGGGGTCCATAAGATATGGCGGGCTAGGTGTGTAGAGTGCGATGAGAGAAATACGGATGTAGGCCAACCCGGAAAGATGCAGGTCAGATTACCGTAAATCAGTGGATGAGTTCAACACTATTCTTTCTGTATTTGCATTTAGGGGAGTTTTCTCCTCTTCTCTCATGTGAACTTGCCTTCGACCACAATCGAATCAAATGCGGTTGACAAACTTTATCTTTGACGTAGAGCCATCTTTAACATATGGACTGGACTGAACACTGAAATGAATTCTAATATAGGTTTGTCTGCGGGTTCGCTTTTTAACCTAACTTATATTTGAATCGAACTTGACACTTTTCTCATGAGTTGTTATGTATTTCAAACTTTAGTCAAACTGGTGCCTCAATATTGCAATAACGGTTAAGCACGCTGTAATGATACTTATGTACCTCGTCACCCACTTCATGCAACTACATTAGTGGTCTAATAACACTTAGCGCGCTCGGCATTGTTCCATCAAGCCGCTCAAAGTGTTGCCACAAATAATGCTTAGTTTGCAAAACCCGGTTATCTGGCTGGTGGGGCAAAGGGAGCCTAAGCTTCAACTGTTAATGCAATCAGAGACTACTCAGACTTAGACGTGGGCGATCCTATATATGAAGGGTTATCCAAAACACTCTGGAGAATTCCCAAAGCGCATTCTAATAAATCTAGTAAGCCTAAGATGCCATTAAGAGAAGGAAAATGACAAGATAATATAACTCTATATGGCTTATGTAATGTAAAACAATACAACATAACAAAAGAGAACCATTCCAAAACCATTTGATTAAATGTATAACCAGTAGTGAAATTACAATTAAAAACAATTTATTTACGGTACATTTTATTGTTTGAAACCATTCATGTACCATACAATGTATGGTATATTTAAACCCATGTATCAGTATTTTGAACAATTCATTAACAATAAAATGTATGGTTTTGCAAAAATATATATATGGGGAAAAATATTTTTTTATATTGTTACGATACTTAACAACCTGTATAATATATTGTAAAAATCTTATTTACAATTCACGGTATGGGTGTCTACATTACATCTTATTGTTTTTGTATTTTTAATTTTTACAGTGGTGTCTATTGTAAAAATATGGTTCTAAATAGTACTGTTACAATACAACGTTCGGTTTTTCTACTGTATTTTTTATTCGGGTAGGAACGAACGCAACACGAACGGCTCGCCACCGACACAACCGAAGCGAATCAGGAGAAAAACAAATAGAGTGCGAAATAAATCAGCTTGTATCCTTGTATACGACAAGAACGTTTGCTCTCTCAACTACCGAGTGGCATTCAGCTGATTGAATCAAAACGCACTCACTGATTCAATTCCCAGTACTGAATGCTTCCACTGAACGCCAAATGAACGTTCCAAAATGAATGCTCTCGCACCCGACTCAGAACGCAAACATTCGTTCTATCTTGGTTCGTTCGCCTTCGGCACTCAGATTCGGTAGCGATTCATTCGGCCGTCGTTGCTTGCGTCGCTCGGTGCTCGGCGATTGGAAAGAATAGCCAATGAAAGTGGAAAGATTTTGCTTGGCTGGGGGAGAAGCACACTCGCATCAGATTGTGCGTGGATGTGGATGTGGATGACGTAATCAGGATGTCGGATAGCAACCCGACTAAAATGGTTCTCGAGAATCATCCGACCGGTACAAGAAGACGTGGAGCGCAGTGCGATAGGTGGGTCGACCAAGTGGAGGACGATCTGCGGACCCTACGCAGAGTGCGGAACTGGAGACAAACAGCCATGGACCGAGTGGAATGGAGACGACTACTATGTACAGCGAGGACACCCCGGCCTTAACCTGATCGAATGAATGGATGAATGAATGTAGCGTCCTAAAGGTCCAGGGAGCATAGTTCTGTTGAGAAATAATTGCCAAAGATCTTCTAGGTCCTCCAAGAACTTCCATGAGTAAAAGCCATAAGATCTACAAGCTTAATCAATGGATTGTTCTAACATTACTTATACGGTGCAAGATCATACAAAACCATAGAGCCTTAAACTGAAGAGAACGAATCGCCAAAGGTATTCTAAGTATTCCAAGAACGTCCGCGAGTAGAGGCCTGAAGATCTACAAGGGCAATCTGTGGATTGTCATTATATTACAGATGCTGTGCAACATCCTACAGCTCCATGGAGAATGGACTGCCCGCTTTGCGCGCAGCCACAGTTGATCAGCAGGAGTAAATCAATTTAATTTTGTATGGCGAAATGCATCTAAACTTGAATTACTTGAAAACAAAGCTTTTCCCGAAAAAATATTTGGTAGGCTTAATATATTATTGTAGGCTTAATATATATTGTTGTGTAATGAATTAATTTCCAAAGATGTTCTAGCAGATTTTCCAAGAACTTCTGTGAATAACGCAATGAATTAACTACATCGGCTGTTTTCCTACTCTTCGCATCGACCAATGTGGCGCTAGCTTCTATGCGTGAAAAATCGCTAAAAGTAAATCGCAAAAATATTGTATGGCGAATACCATCTAAAGGCAAATTCTTCAAAGTGGAACACATTATTCGAAAAAATATTTGGTAGTGGTTGTGCACAATGGTGACCACTATTAAGCCTACCAAATATTTTTTCGGGAAAAGCTTTGTATTTCAAGTAATTCAAGTTTAGATGCATTTCGCCATACAAAATTAAATTGATTTACTCCTGCTGATCAACTGTGGCTGTGCGCAAAGCGGGTAGTCCATTAGGATCAACTGCGACTGCGGTAGCTAGGAACTTGGGTCAGCTTCGGACTCACTATTGAGTTATCGCATTGTTAGTTTTTATCGATCATACATACTCAATAAGTACCTCATTATACTCAAAAAGTGAGATGCTTTGAAAACAAAACTTGAATGTCATTCGTCCGAATTCCAAATACCAGAATGACAAACGCTCGAATTTCTTTCGCCCAAATAATCACTTGCCCGAAAATAACGTTTCCCGCATAAGAAATCTCCAAATGCATTGTTGCAATACTACATCTGGAATTGCGGTCCAATGAACTACCAGCTTGGCGCGCGCCCACAGTTGATCAGCAGGAGTAAATTCATTTTATTTTATATGGCGATAAGCATCTAAACTCGAATTTCTCGAAATGGAAAGCTTTTACCGAAAAAATATTTGGTAGGCACCGAACCGGTCATCATTGTGCACAATCGCTACCAAATATTTTTTCGAATAATGAGTTCCACTTCGAGAAATACGCCATTAGATGCTATTCGCCATACAATATTTTTGTGATTTACTTTTAGCGATTTTTCGCGCATAGATGCTAGCGCCACATTGGTCAATGCGGAGAGTAGGAAAACAGCCAAAGCATTTAATTCATTGTTTACTATAAAGCGAATGTTGGAAGATTCAATCCCAAAGCCTGCAATCGTGCAGTGACAATCCGTGATTGGAAAATAGACGAATTTCGCGCCAACTCGACCAAACGGTTGGCAGCACCCTCTCAGAATCAAATGAAACTTGGTGGACATAAACAATAGGTGTTTCTAAGCAACTTTGCATACTTTGCTTTTCGAATTTTTTCAAGAGTAACTTTTGAAGAGGGCCTATTTTTTTCATTCATTTTTTTTAATCGATGTAATTCAAAAATGACAAGAGCTACAAAAAAGTGTTTTATGGCGGAGTATCGTGAAATTCTATTATTTTTTAGAAAAATATCAAGAAAATATAAAACTACTTCCTACACTGAAAACAACGGTTTTAAAAATAAAAATCAATGTTGCAAAAAATCCTATGTTTTAAAATCATTGATTTTTTTTCTGGAGAAAGGTATTTCAATGAATTAACTACATCGGCTGTTTTCCTACTCTCCGCATCGACCAATGTGGTGCTAGCTTCTATGCGCGAAAAATCGCTAAAAGTAAATCGCAAAAATATTGTATGGCGAATTGCATCTAAAGGCAAATTTATCGAAGTGGAATACATTATTCGAAAAAATATTTGGTAGTGGTTGTGCACAATGGTCACTACTATTAAGCCTACCAAATATTTTTTCAGTAAAAGCTTTCTATTTCAAGTAATTCAAGTTTAGATGCATTTCACCATACAAAATAAAATGGATTTACTCTTGCTGATCAACTGTGGGTGTGCGCCAAGCGGGTAGTCCATTACCTACATTTTCTCCGAACTGTAGGTGTTGCTGTGACATATTTACGGAAAAAAAGTTTTTCTAACACAAACTTTTTTTTTGTATCTACATTGAGTGAATATTTTTCAGTGTGTTTCGTTCCAACATAGCCATATTAGCGTGGTTCAAAAAATCGTTTTTGCTCCACACCGCTTATTCGATTCGTAGCCAGAATCTAGGCCTTCTCCCAAAAAATGAGCTGATTTGGTTGAAAATTGAGAGTGCACAAGCCCTTCAAAGTTTGTAGTGGAATTACTATGGGAAAACGGCGTTTTTCATTCAATTGGCCGTAGAATTTTCCCAAGTGCCCTAGAGTGTAAGTTGATCCTTGGTACTCCTAGACTACTCTATCAGCTACAACTTTGCCGAAGACCACATTCAAATCGGACGGCTCATTAATTAGTTATCGATTTTTATCCAGAATGAAAATCTTTGATCATGATGATTACACTATTCGATGGGCATCACTGCAATTTGCCATGAAACATAGTAGCCATGATTTCTGTGTGCTATCTTTGGCGCCATGTGCAGCAATGTTGCCTGCTGGGAAGCTGAGCGATCACTGTTAAAGTTTCTCCAGTTGGATAGAAATCGGTAACTAATTAATGAGGCGTCCGATTTGAATGTGGTCTTCGGCAAAGTTGTAGCTGATAGAGTAGTCTAGGAGTACCAAGGATCAACTTACACTCTAGGGCACTTGGGGAAATGCTACGGCCAATTGAATGAAAAACGTCGTTTTCCCATAGTAATTCCCATACAAACTTTGAAGGCCTTGTGCACTCTCATTTTTCAACCAAATCAGCTCATTTTTTGGGAGAAGGCTTAAATTCTGGTTACAAATCGAATAAGCGGTGTGGAGCAAAAACGATTTTTTGAACCACGCTAAGCCATATATGGCTATATATATATAGCCTCAGAAGCCTTTCGTCAACCAATGAAACTTTATGGATGTAACATTTATCTGGACTAGCATTTGAAAAGGGCGTATATTTTCTCTTATTTTTATATTGATGTCACTCAAAATTATAATATATTTGACATATTGTGGACTATTGTAGAATTGTCGGAAGTGAAAAACATTCAATCAATAAAAAGATTATATTTATATTACAAAAAAGCAGGATTTTTTTTTATTACGAATTTTGAACGATCGAAGTGAATTTTGTTGACGCTTAATGGTAGGCGCATAATTTCGTTGTGGGGATTTCGGATAAACGCATATTAAAAAAAACTTTTTTTGATATTTATTTTTATTTTTTTCTTTAATTTTATGTGGCATTACACTTCGTTCTTATTTCTAGTTGAATATTCATATATTTTTATTAATTTAATCGAACAATTTGAAAACGTTTGGTTCTTCATTGGAGTTGGAATATGTTTAGGCCATGATTTTATTATGGGCGATGTTTAGCTTTTATATATAGTATACATTTTCAAAAACCTTATAAAATTTCATGATAGTTCACATTTTAAACAAATATATGACCTTTTCAAATGTTGGTCCAGATATATTGGCTTCATAAACGAATTTTTATACATCCATAAAGTTTCATCGGCTGATGAGAGTTTACTGAGCCTACACAGCCTATATATATTAGCTTTTTCGATCTTATTAGATAGAACACTTCTCTTTTTAAGCCAAACTTTTTATATCATAGGGTCTTGTACCATTTGGGCAGGTGTATCTATTTTGGGCACTTGTCGCTATAACTAAGTCAATTGGCTTCTTTAGCGGTGTTGGGATAATTCCATATTCTGAATCTGCATGCCAAACTGAGCCGAAATCCAAATTTTCATCAATTTTGATGCCCGGGAACCTATTTAGATATCAATTTGAAGTGTATATGGGAGCGATTTGTTGAATACCCCCTCGTTGCATTTTGTACTGGGCGGAGCTGTCAAACAGTTACCTAGCTGTCAAAAGGTGATTTCGAAAAATCTCTTTGAAATTGATCTTAGGTATCAAAATAAAGTTCTAAAAATCTGAAAAATATCATAGTGGCTCAGAAAAAGATGCTCTTTCGTATAAAATCAAAAAATGAATACTTTTTCCAAAATTTAAAAACCCAATTCCGAAACGATTGATTTGGAATTTTGTTAAGAGTTGGGCAAGTACAGTATCTAACTCTGTACAAAAATTCAAATCAATCGGTTTGAAATTGACTTAGTTATAGCGGCAAGTGCCCAAAATAGGTACACCTGCCCAAATGGTACAATACCCTATTCTGATTTATTCTGATTTATTCTGACCATATTCTAAAAAAAGCTAACAGGAACTACACGCCGCGATATAGGCATACCCCTTTGAACGGAGTGCGAATTCCGAAAAAGCTACTGATCGATAGAACTTGTGATGAAAACAGAACAATACATAGGCAGTCGGGTGCCTGATGCTTTTACCAGTCTTGGTAAGGTGGTATGAACTATCAACCAAGCCGATCTGTTTAAAAGCACAGGTCGTACGGCAGAAGTTTCACGCATTCGATGTATTCGTTCAATACATGGCCTACTTGCCTAATTTCATCTTCTATAAAATTTTCGCACTTGCTCGCTACCTAGCGAATACTTTCATATCTATCATTTCGTTGTCCACTTTGATCCCTACTTCCTTATACCATGAATAGAAAAAGACCGATATAGCCATAAATTCATCAAGTTATTAATAGAATACGGTCGATAAATCAGAATACGCTTTAAAATAACTTTTCTTCAGAACTATGCTCCATGGACCTGTAGGATGGTATACTGTGTCAGCAATGTAACTACAGTCCATCGATTACGCTTGTAGATCTTAAGACGCATACTCGCGAAAGTCCTTGGATAAACCAAGTTCATGGATAACCTAGAACATCTTTTAATTTGTTCTTAATAGAACTAGGTATACTCCAGGAACCATCTTTAGGAAAACCTTCATTTAACCCCTCCTAACCCTCATGTATTAAACCCCCCTCCCTCCCCCCTGCGCACATCCATTTCCTACAGGCCTCTTACATCATCATCCACCTCCATCTCATACCACTCTTCAACCCTCTTGCACCCTTTTCCCATAAATCCCCTTTCATCCTTGTAGTAAGAGTTCGCTTCTGGACACTTAGCGCGAGAAAGTTGATAAACTCGTGTTAATGAATTACCTACATCGGCTGTTTTCCTACTCTCCGCATCGACCAATGTGGCGCTAGCTTCTATGCGCGAAAAATCGCTAAAAGTAAATCGCAAAAATATTGTATGGCGTATACCATCTAAAGGCATATTATTCAAGGTGGAACACATTATTCGAAAAAATATTTGGTAGTAGTTGTGCACAATGGTGACCACTATTAAGCCTACCAAATATTTTTTCGGGAAAAGCTTTGTATTTCAAGTAATTCAAGTTTAGATGCATTTCGCCATACAAAATTAAATTGATTTACTCCTGCTGATCAACTGTGGCTGCGCGCAAAGCGGGTAGTCCATTCGAGAAACCGTGTAAAAACCGCGTAAAAAAAGACCATAGTGTATGGCGTAAATGAGATTGAGTTTTTGGGTCACGTGCTGAATCCGGAAGGAGTGAAACCAACTGAGAACCGGGTCAAGGCCATCAAATGTTTCCGAGAGCCTGAAACAGTGTCCGAAACTAGAAGTTTCTAGGGCTCGTTACATACGTTGGTCGGTTTCCCAAACAACACACCTTGTTATAGAAAAGCTTGTCGTTCTTCTCCATAACATTTTCCTGTCATGGAATAAAGATACGGCAACATGTTCCGTGACTTTTGCATGACCGAAAAAGCGCAAGAATTTTGTCTTCTGCAATAAATTATTGCTATGCAAAAGTTTTGATGTAGCCTTATGATCGAGCTTATGATAACAAACAAACATGTTAGCGAAATACAAAATTCTAACACCAGCTAACAACTTTTTGCGGGAAATTATCATAAACGAGCGAATAAAGGAATAGGTGATTGATAACAAATTATCTTGTAAGCATGTCGTCAGAAAAGAGTAAACAAAATCTTGCTCACAAATTTTAAAGAAAAATAGATCTTCGAACATAGCCAAATAATGCTAAATTATGTGTGCGCTTTGACTTTTATCGTGAAGTCTGACATTGTACCTCCACAAAATTAAAGCGCCATTCGATCGACCGAATATTACCAAATTATTTATTAAGAATTTTTAAAACGGTCGTTGGGCCTCTTCAACAATCTTGTTGTTATTCAAGAAGAATAAATATGGCGACAGAATCATACAGCTGCACGGAAAGTATACAGAGTCAACCAAAAGCATTTGCACATATGACTTTGTTAGCATGTATTATTTTATATTTTCAACCAACTATGCTGAACAGTACATTTTTTTCAATAATGTTTTCTTACTTCAACGATTACACGAGAACCGGGTAAACTCGTGTGTCGGTGCATATATGCAACCAAATAGTTTCTATTTATTTCTTCAGGTTGTGATTTTTTTAGCATACACTGTAATGGACTACCCGCTTGGCGCACACCCACAGTTGATCAGCAGGAGTAAATCCATTTTATTTTGTATGGTGAAAAGCATCTAAACTTGAATTACTTGAAATAGAAAGCTTTTACTGAAAAAATATTTGGTAGGCTTAATAGTAGTCATTATTGTGCACAACCACTACCAAATATTTTTTCGAATAATGTATTCCACTTCGATAAATTTGCCTTTCGATGCTATTCGCCATACTATATTTTTGCGATTTACTTTTAGCGCTTTTTCGCGCATAGAAGCTAGCGCCACATTGGTCGATGCGGAGAGTAGGAAAACAGCCGATGTAGTTAATGGACTACCCGCTTTGCGCGCAGCCACAGTTGATCAGCAGGAGTAAATCAATTTAATTTTGTATGGCGAAATGCATCTAAACTCGAATTACTTGAAATAGAAACCTTTCCCGAAAAAAATATTTGGTAGCCTTAATAGTGGTCACCATTGTGCACAACCACTACCAAATATTTTTGCCTTTAGATGCTATTCGCCATACAATATTTTTGCGATTTACTTTTAGCGATTTTTCGCGCATAGAAGCTAGCGCCACATTGGTCGATGCGGAGAGTAGGAAAACAGCCGATGTAGTTCAATCAATTTAATTTTGTATGGCGAAATGCAGCCATACAAAATTAAATTGATTTACTCCCGCTGATCAACTGTGGCTGCGCGCAAAGCGGGTAGTCCATTAATGGATTACCTACATCGGCTGTTTTCCTACTCTCCGCATCCACCAATGTGGCGCTAGTATTTGGTAGTGGTTGTGCACAATGCTCAAGTAACCACGGCGTTGAAGCCTTATTGCATGCAGATATACGGTGTATTTAGAGCAATCATTACTTTACATGCAAACTTAAGGTTGATTTAAAGTGGAAATGGGCAATTATAGAATCAAATTAAGATTATTCTAGTATAATCTTAGAACAGTCGCATAATTGCCAACTCCATTTTAAATCAACCTTAAGTGTTCATGTAAAGTAATGATTGCTCTAAATACACCGTATATCTGCATGCAATAAGGCTTCAGCGCCGTGGTTACTTGGGTGGTGACCACTAGGGGAAAAAACATATTTTGGACACAGCAACGCGCCAATATTTTTTGGACACTTACGGCAAAAACAAATGGAAGTGTCCAAAATATATTGGCGTAACGCTGTGTCCAAAATACGTTGGTTCCCCTATTAGGCCTACCAAATATTTTTTCGGGAAAAACTTTGTATTTCAAGTAATTCAAGTTTAGATGCATTTCGCCATACAAAATTAAATGGACTACCCGCTTGGCGCACACCCACAGTTGATCAGCAGGAGTAAATCCATTTTATTTTGTATGGTGAAAAGCATCTAAACTTGAATTACTTGAAATAGAAAGCTTTTACTAAAAAAATATTTGGTAAGCTTAATAGTAGCACAGAGAACAGACATTTAAGCTCGAACAAAAATACGTCGAAATCGTGTGTAAAGGATTTATGCATACCTCAACGCCACCAACGGAGACTGCCCACATATAAAGTTGATTTGACTCCACGATGGCAGTGTTCATCGTTAAAATACACTAGCCCACAAAGCGACACGAGCGCCAAACGGCCAAAAACGGCGAGCACTGGAAACAAATTTGACAACACAACAATATAAGTGATGGGACGCTAGCGCCGCGCAACGGGAGCTTAACCACATACTCTGATATGACCGTTACAAAGTTTTACACAAGGCAGAAAGCGAAGATAGACGTCTGTTCTCTGTGATAGTAGTCACCATAGTCCATTTTACGAGCCGATTTTATGAATGAATTTTGACAGGAGGTTGTGTCCAATAACCCGTGAAAACCAATATCATCATCAACATTGTTGTCACTTCGTAAAATGGCTCATTGTGCACAGCCACTACCAAATATTTTTTTAGAATAATGTATTCCACTTCGATAAATTTGCCTATAGATGCTATTCGCCATACAATATTTTTGCGATTTACTTTTAGCGATTTTTCGTGCATAGAAGCTAGCGCCACATTTGTCGATGCGGAGAGTAGGAAAACAGTCGATGTGCGTTGCATGAAAAACACATTTATGGCGACTACTTTTCCAGGTCTTGAAAGGTGGTCGAAATTCAATCGCGGTGCAAATACCACGTGTAGTCGCAGCAGTCACCACTTCTCCTGGCCACGTGATGAACTTTTTTCATGAAATATCAAAGAAGTCTATGATGGAAAATTTGAAAACCATATCTGTTGCATTAGGCGACTACCTCGCGCGTATCTTTGACTGCGACCATTTTTTATTTTTCTATTTTTATTACTTTCCTCGACCAGTCAAAGAGCGATGGGACAAATAATGAAATCTATATGTATATCGGCCTTATGTTCTGATAATAAAAAGCACTAAACAAAACGTTTACCTAACAATTTTTGTTTATAAAATCGTTTCAACATATTTACATAAAAAATCTGCACTCGGTGTAAATAATTGTTTTCCATTTTTTTATCACTGGATAGATGAAAAACTAAACAGAGGAAGAGCACTATTCAGTTTCATTGAATATGGAGGTTTTTTGGGCGTTTTCCAAATTTAATACGGAATTGCAATACAAACGGAAAAACTATATCCACAGACAGACGTCGCACTCTAGTCACTTCTCATCGTTACCTTTTTTAACGGCTAGTTCAGATATTTTGTAGTTCGCAAATCGCTCGGTTGCGGCGCTCGCATCGTTTTTGCTCCTGTTTGACGTTTGCTCACTACCGCCGCCTGCTGAGTGATTTGCGTAACACAGCTTGGTTAGCATTGGGCGATTATATTTTCGTGACGATGATTTTTATCGCAATTTGCTCCAAGTGATACGTCTGTTTGTCTGTGCTATATCCGTAAAAGAAATCGGATATCAAAAACTAATGTTATTGAATATGCATCATATACATAATTTTCATTGCACTACGAAAATTCAATATTTTATAATAGAGAAAGTATTACATTTCGCAAAAAAAATTGTCGGGCAAAGTTTTGCAAAAACGCAAATAGATATGCGCGATTGCATTTAATCGTTTCGGTATCTTCTGCGCGATCAATCATTATCTGATTTCCGCACTTACTGTAGAAGACACGAACATGATATGATGGCGACGATCTATGAGCGATTTTGTACATTTTTACGCGATAATCTACGGTGAAACGTGCAATATAAGACGAAACCTTCTTTACGTACCGTAAACCGGGATCAAATTAATCAGCGGGGAGAAATTGATCATTCGGGTACAACAGTGTAATGGATCATTGAAGCCGACTTTTCCGCTACTCACCGCATCAAAACAAAAGCGCTACCGTATATGGACGATAACACAGTGACAGCAGTGGAGTTACGTCAAACACACAAGGCTACGGTGGCGCTATCTGTTCATTTCATACCGGCCGTTTTAGTTATTTTAGTGATCCATTCCATACTAGGAACTCCTAAGCGTATCAGGTATCAGTAGGTCGGCTCTAGACAGAGGCACGTTCTCCTCCATTCGGGTAAGCACTCTTAAGCGTCGTAATGATCTTAAACTTTTTATGCCATCTAGTTCATAGATGTCTAGAGATGAGTGTAGGCTTTTAATTTTGTAGAAAAAGTTAGGTTTGCCTTATTTTTTGAAGGAATTTGCAATGTATTTCTCATTTAGCCGAAATCATTGCCACAGTGGTCCACGAACCAGATTTACGAGGAAAGATGCATGCAGCGCCTTAAATTAACTTTTTAGACAA